>NW_005178457.1:0-182500 GCF_000341285.1 Galdieria sulphuraria
ATTCGTTGTCCTTTCCATTTCAATGACATAAACTCTGTTTGGCTTGCATTGTGAGAACTATAATCTTCCCTTCCATGCAAATTACGCTCAAGGAACAATCTTTGTTCGATTACGAGTTATAAAGAAGAACAAATCGTATATCCAACTCTAGAATTGGAAAGTATACAGAGGACAGGACAATAGTAAAAAACTGACCAAAGGTTGGGAATACTTTTGTCTATACACAAATTCCTACATAAGCTACCTACGATAAGTAGGATCGAACCTCAAACGATTCAGGGCTATTGGTTCGTTCTCCACGTAAAGAACTTGTTGAGAGTTTTCAATAGTATAACAACAGTAAAAGTGGTGATGCTTTTGGTTCTCCTTGCACATATATTTCAAGATTCACCTTTCTTTATTACTTTGCCAAGAAGAGATGAAAGATTCTTATTTTTCCATTATTTCTACGTTTATATTCTTTCCTTTTCACTAGGAGACGAAATCTATCCGGTATATTTAAGAGAGTAAGACCTTTGCCGGTTTGGATAACAACCAAAATATCATTTGAGATTTTGACTCTGCAAAAGAATCAGATAACTTGTGTTATCTTATTCTGCTGAATATTGCTTGCGAGTTGACAACATTTTTATTCTTTGTAGAGCAACTTGGATAAAACAGCGTTTCTCTTCTTTTTCAAGTTTGACTTGTCCCTAGTAGAAATGAACATTCCTTCTATTGATAGACCCGTTTTTTATACGAAACGTTCTTGTCACAAATATCCAAAAGGAAGCCTCTACTAGTGTACCCATCAGGTTATACTTCTCAAGAGTCTTCTTCCAAGTGCCTAACGCAAGGAACTTTTGTATAGTGACTCACTTATTCAATGAGCTGATGGTTGAGAATGGAAGAAGATTAGGACTCAAATGCAGCTGAACAAATCGTTCTTTGAATTTGCAGAGCTTTTAAAAGTTTTACCTTTTTTTATATTGAAAGAAATAATAGCCCCCTTGGAGTTATATCGTTCCTAAAGCAGCCTTGTACAATTTATAGTTTGCTTTCTTGTATATCTTTAAAAGTTGTAGTTTTTACAAAGTTTATCGTACAAGAGGATGCAACAAAAGCCTTTAAACCTAAACAGTCATGTTTACCTTCAAAAACACCTCAAATATATAGTCGACTACTGAGGAGAAAGAATTCAACTATGATTCAAATGATATGCAATGACAAGATACGAGAAAAGAAACGATAGAATAGACTCAATTCGACTGAATTGAATTTCTCTGAAAAATATATTTTCTCCTCTTAACAGAATCCAAAATATCAAATGCCACTATTTTCAGAGGAGAAAGAAACAGGAGTTATTGACTCTTACAGAAATTGAGTATTAATGATACACTTGTGTGAGTCAATGTTGTTTCTGAGATTTGATAAAACCACGAGATATTTTGGATCCTTCTTTGCACATTTGTTTTGGTTTGTCTATTGCTATCATCAACTTTTGTAGCTTTAGTGATAAACTGCCACTTGCCATGATATCGTAAGAAAGGAATTTGACGATTGCTGAGAATAAAGCAGTGCTGTGCTTGCGGGTTTCTGCATTTCTACTAAATAATATATTTCAACTGGAGCTTTTGAATAGACTACACAAGAGAATGACTTGGTTCATACTCTAGTTCCGTGTTTCGAAATGAAGCAAAAGTGACGTAAAAACTATTCCATAAAATACAGAAAATCTAGAGAGAGACGTCTATGGAACAAATTCTTCATGAACAACCTATATCACTCGGAACTCTCATGACTACTCTCGAAAATTCTGAAAGAAACTTTCTTATCTATGTGAGAATGGGCCATGTTCAATAGCTTTATACTCTCAAAGAGCATAAAAAACTTGTGAAATAAAAATTGGCTTCCTTCCAATCCTCCTTGTACCCTATGAGAGTTACCATTATATTAGCATACGAGAATAAGAATATCGATAGCGGAAAAAGCCATATTGATCGTACTTCCATAGTTCAAGTCATCTCAGTCCAAGCCATAAAAGGTATGACATAGTCATCAGTTGATAAAGAGAAGAAGTTGGATTGGTATCCTTTACTGTTTTCCTTGTTGTTGTTGTGACCGACAAACAGTCAATCGTTCATTTATTTATATTTGTACTCCGAAATAAACAAAAGATTGTTTAATTTCTCTTTGGCGATGGCGAATTTGAATGAAAAGTGGAAAGCTGTGGACAACTTTAAGTCTGTTGTGGTAGATCGTGAAAGAGACGTTGATCGAGTGACAAAAGAACTGTATGATCTTCATAGAAGACAGAAAACAACTCAGGGGTGTAACAAGTAGTTGCAACTATCGCTTGACCATACCATTCGCCCCCCACATCTTCGGCTCGGGCAAAACGACCTTTGCCCAAAACTATTTGGAGTTGGTGCAAAGGTTTGGTGAAAATTTTCTGTCGACGTTTGCTTCAGACCCTTTGAAGAGAACCTTTTTGGAGAAGCTGAAAAGGGCTTCATTGCTTTATGTGGATTTAAGGGGGTTGAAGCCCACAGAACCGAAAGAACGCAACCTAGAGTGGGCAGTCTACTATCGAATGATAGAAGCGTGTTGCACTTCTGTTGGACAAGAACCAGAGGATGAAGAAGTAGTATTTAAAGAATGCCGTACACGTCCCTATAAGTTAGTTAGAAAACTTCGTTCAATCTTAAACATTCCTTCCGATCAATTTCTTTTGTTGGCATTTGACGAAGTTGGTGTGTTTGATACAAAGGGAACCTTTTTTGAACTGGAGAAGAATGACAAAGGTGTGGTTCGACCATACAACGACTTTTTCGGTATCATTAGTCAATTGTGCAAAGAACCCGACTTGTTTTTTATTGTTGTTGGGAAAAGCAAGGGTTTAAGTATTAAGAATTATGTCTCTTCTGTATCAAAAGTCATACTACATTTTATTTCTTTATCACCTTTGGACGCTTCCAGTATCGTTGAATTCCTTGAAAAGACTCTTCTTGAAACACCTACTCAAGTTCCAGTTTGTAATGTCTTATGTAGTTCTTCATTTTCAGTAAATGAATTGGCAGATTCGTTATTGGAATGTACAGGTGGAGTTCCTGGTTTGTTGACTCGTGCTGTGAATATGCTTTTGAATTATATAATAGCAAGAAACCAGCCTTTCATATCGAAAGAAGAATGTTTGACTTGTATGAACGACGACAATTTCCGAATAATTTGTGCTGAACCATTTGTGGAACGAATATTGAATTTGGACGAAGATAGAAAAAGTGTTTTTGATATACTTTTGATGATGGCACTTTATCGTATACCGTTTCAAGTAGATGACATATTGACCTCGGAGTCTTATCTATATGATGCAGTCACTGAAATGGGACTATATCGATATCCTATTGACCAGAATACTTTTCAAGTCCTAATTCCAAAAATATTTGTTGTAATCTTCAAGAACCAACCGTCTATCTCCCCTATGGAAAAGATACTTCTTGGATCACTTGATGTAGAACCAGTAGATTGTTTCTTCTATTCAAAATGTCGTGTATTTGAAGGAATTGTTGCTTTACGACTAGTTTTGATGTTGTCTTCAAAGAATCGAAATGAGTTGAGGGAATTGTTGTGTCAAATGTCTCCAATATGGAAACAAATGAAACTTCCAATCAGTACAATATCACCTATTCACTATATCAAGTCTGTTGTTAGTTCTAGAGAAACAAGAAATGAATCGAACAAGAGTCGAAGAACTTTTGCCAATACTGAATGGAATAAGATTATTCGAGAGACACTTTATTTAGAGACTATTTACATTCCAGTGGACGCTACTTCTCATAGTCCTGATATTATATTCAAATTACAATCTCCTGTGGAACCCAAAGTCCTTACTGTTGGAGTTGCTTGTAAAGGACGCTGGAAGTCGGAAGGAATTGGCTGGTCAGATATTATAGATGAAGCCAAGAAATTTTTAGATCCTGTATATGATCAAGTCTTATCCAGTGCAATGGATTATCATCATTGTATGCTTATTATCGTTAGTACAAAGTTATCATTGAATGTTTCTAATGAGTTGGGTAATCAGAGTCGTTGTTACTCCAGTGGAATGTTTATTAGAAATGATTCGTTCAAAGTACCTGATAATTGTGAACTTGTTATTCTTTGTGAAAGAGATATCCAAATGCTGATTGACGAAGAAATATTGAATGGACTTGAAAGAGCATTTCATGTTTCTCATAATCCTACTTTTTGGGATTTTGGATTAGATTTACTTGATAGAATCCGTAACAGTTTCTTAAGTTGGCAATAGATTCTAACTCAGTCCTTCTCTTTGTTTTGAAGAGCAAATAAACTATTTTTTGTATGTTTGAAACTTGGTTACATCTTACTTTTTTGCCTCTTTGGAGACCATACATTCTCTCCCGAAAAGAGTTTATTAGCTGACTGACAGGGCTGGTTCACAGTAGTTCATTCTTATCTAGCCATTTTACATGGCTATGTAATTGCATAATACATTCTGAATATTATCAATACTAAACATAAGACAATTGTATTCAATAAGTTGAGTCATTTTTGGTGTCTATGACAATAGATTGGCTATTTTGAAGCAATTGTAGAAAACTTTGTTGGGAAAGGCTCTCAAGTCATGAAAAAGTCCGTATTGGAGAAACAGAAAACTCTATATGACACCAGAAAGAGCTTTGTCTTTGCTCCAATTGTTTTAGAATCTCACATTCTTTCTTCTCCTCTACGTATGAATGGAATATTTGTTGAAATTGAAACGTTTCTAAAATGTTTCGATTTTTCAGCATAGTCTCACAATGGATGACTTCAAAAGACTGTTGGATCAGTTTGTTACCAAAATAAATCGCTATGGAAGCTTGAGACACGTTGATAATGACTCAATTTGAGCAATCGAAAGTTATACAACAAAAAACTTTTTATTCAAAATAAAAAGCAAGGCTTAAACTATGGTATCTTACTTCTCAACTTTGGAAACTGTGAAGGTTCTAAAACAAACCTTCATCAGCCAGAGACCAGATGTGATTGGGTGAGCACCCAAGTTTCCATAACCAAACATAAACTTCACCTTTCTGAAAGGTAGAATGAGTCTTCAACTAGATTAGGTTTGATAGAACCACAAGTTGGCGGACAAAAGGTTGTAGATTGTTGTGCAAACTTCAAAGATGTAATGATGATGGAACTTGGTTGAATCGATCGAAAGCTGCTTGGTTTTCATATTAACAGAATAAGAAATATTTTACTAGAATCTTTTGTTTGGAATTGTAAGTTTGTAATACGTTGAACCCTTTAGAGGAGTGGTTATTTGACAAATAGTAAAGGAGAAAGAAATGCAGTCAGATTGAAAAGTTTTTTTGTAAATTCTGCACCATCAATCGTTTTCAAACAGTTATCTGTCGCAATGATTTAGACAAAAAGTATGTTTCTAGTACCTGAAAAATCTTGTTTGGAAGGAACTTTGCTGAGATGTGGAATACCCTGGCAGATAGTATTGTTGCAAAAGATTACTATCACATATTCAAATAGATAGTTAGTTATGTATTCTTACCACATTGACATTGTTGCAAGATATTGTATAATTCCATTGCAGTATGTTGTCCACATAGGAATGCTTCATGTTGAGTCATTGGCTCTACACTCAAACGTACCTGACTTTGAGTCATCCAGAAACTTTCTTGTGACTACTACTCTCCTCAGGGAATGTTAGATTGAGTTTTTACTATGGCTACTCCGGTATATTTTGATATATGCAATATTTGGATAGTCAAAAAACACAAAAAGTTATAACCTCAAACTTTGCCATTCATTGACTGGGTCTACACACAAGTGCCAAGGATTATATCGAGTCATTGAGTATTAGAAAACATACAAATAGGGACACAATTTACGGGGTAAAGTTTAGAGTACTGTTAAAGTAAAGGAGCTCATAGAGAGAGTATCTCAAACGGTTGCTGAAAGATTGAAAGCTGCAAAGATCGTCCCTTTCCAGATTCAACCCTATAGTCCTCTTCAAATGAAAGTCAACAGTGAAAAGTTATAAGAGTATTCGTTAATAGCACTGTTAGATCATTTATGTTTCTAGTTTCCAAAAAAAAGAAGAAGAAGCAGAGCAGCCTTTCTACTACAAGAGCTTAAGTTCCATCGTTTCCTAATTTTTTGTTTTAAAATTATCCATTCGAAGAACCCACCACTTGTCATCATAACAAGCTAAATGTACATCGGCAATCGTACCTAATTATACAGTATTAAAAAGAAGGAGACTGTATGCCGATTTGAACAACGATATGTGTACGATTGCAATCTTGCTTTAGCAATGTCATCTTTTTTTGCAAGAGTTTGCTAAATGGGAATGTTTTAAAATCATCTATAAAAAGAATTGTAAAAGGATTGCTCAGATGTTTCTGCTATGACGAGAAACACTGAAATGTAAACTCCTTTCTGTTATAATAGCTTTTTTTTGGGCATAGAGACTTTACTGATTTTTGGTACTCCCATAAACCAAAAGTTTGTACACTATTTAAACCTTTTGTTATTTATCCATTTTTTGGAAATGTCTCTTTAACAGCTAAAATACTCCTATAGTCAGCATCACCTTGCTTTTTCAGTAAAAACTTTTATCATTTATGTAAAACGATACAACAAAACGACTGGGTAAGATGACTATTGAAATTTTTCTTTTGGTAGAATTCGTGATAAATGAATTAACGATCATCCATAAGGGAATAGATATGAGACATTGAGACAAACTATATAAATACCTATCTACAAGGTGTATCAAAACAACAAAGTCTAGGAAAATCAATCATAGCAAGGAGCAATCTATCTCTGGTCAGAATCTTCTTTAAACGCGCCGTCAACTTATTAACGAGCGTCCTAATTATCTAATAATATGACCCTGTTAAAGAAGCAATTCAAAGGCAAATAATAAAGACAACTATGACAGATGGACAGAAATAGTCCCTGGACTTCTTCTGCATGCTATTCTGAGAAATGTCTTTTATGTTCCAAATCTGATCACAAACCTACAATTCGTCTCTTAAAAAAGAGTATCTTACTAAATGAAAACGGACATAACTAAAGTGCCCAAAAATAAAAGGAATAGGATTCGACTAAGAAACTAGTTAAGGTTCCTACAAACTATCTTAAAAATGTGAACCCAAGGGCTGATATCGACAAGAGCCTAAAGGACCAAGATTCTGACTGCAGATATGCACGAAAAATATTCTAAAACGACACTCAATAAAAATCTGCTGATTTACGAGAGAGATGAAAGGTTCACGACCTTGAGTTATTTGGAATCCAATGCCTTGGTTATCTCCTCGAAAAACAAACAGCGAATTTCCAAGGAATACCAGAGTTAAAACAACGATATCTCTTGAATGGAATATATAAAAGTAACAGAGGTATTCAATAATGGACAATCCAAAAAGACAATACAAGCCAAGTGGAGCTCAACGTCTCAAAGGAAAAGGTGGGACTGTTACAATAGAAACAATTCAAAGCTTGAAATATGTTCAAAGAGAGGTTTAAATTCCGAAATTTCATTTTTACAACTTTAATCCCTCGATAGGTTTGAAGTGGCTAAAGTGTCATAAACCAACTTAAAGATATCCAAAGTAACTGTATAGCCGCCCTGGAAACTCTTGAAAAACATTATCAATTTGTCCAATTTACAATTTGTGTTTAGGTCATTCGTTGTTGAAAGGTTCGAGTTGTATCAGTCTTTGAATAATGCAAACAATATACCAATTAAAAGAACCACAAATTGACAGGGAAGAGGACGTCAGGACAATTATACAGACGTTTCTTTTTCAGTTCTCGGAGAAGGCGTACGGTGGGCCTTCGTTCAATCGCCCGGCTTGCTGTTTTGCGCCGCATATTTATGGAGCCGGCAAAACATTTCTAGGCCAAAACTTTTTGGCCTATTTGAATATTTTTGCAGAGCGTGAGTGTTCCAATGCACAGACTTTTCAACAACTACACAGTTCAAACGATAACCCCCAACCGAGTGCGTTGAAGGTGCCTTGGAAACACTTTGCGGAACAAACTTTGTCAGTTAGCTTACAACTAAAAGAGAGCTTTTCTCATGCTCCTTTTCCAAGGTTTCGAAAGGCTTTGATGTATAATATAATTTTGAACGCTTACCGACAAAATGGTAAAGATACGGACGCTCTTCAAATAGCTGAAAGGACGGTAAAGAATTTTGATATCGTAGGAGCTATTAATTAGCTTCTCGAACAATTTCAGAAACGATATTTATTTTTGATGATAGACGAACTTAGCCACCTAAGTGACCTCACCAAATACTATAGTGAACTTACCACGAAACAGTTCGTCGAGTCCCACCCAAAATATATACCGTACCGCAAATTCTTCCGAATTCTACATAAGTTGCTGAATACAGGAAAAGTAATCGTCTATCTGGCAGGGCGAACAGCTGAAATCTCAGCCCCCCTGTCTGATACTAGCTCCAGTAGAGTGAGTCTCCATATGTTGCGGTTGAATCCCTTTAACCTCCATGATATTAACGAATATATTGAGCTGGCAACTTATGATGGAAAGTCCTTGAAGGACTGGTTATTGCCCTCAGATGAATTACGACATCGATTCGTAGAATTGTTGAAAAAGAAGACAGGAGGTATTCCGTTGATTGTAAAGAATACTTTACTAGCCCTAGTAGAGAAACTTGCAAACTTATCGCAACCTGTTACCAACGATGAAAATATGGAACCCTTATTAGATAGAATCTTTAACTCGGTACTACTAGAGTCAGTAACGTTTATTATTCCAGAGATACCAGATTCCGCAACCCTTCTTCGATATCAATTTGTCCTTTCGAATTATCAGCTCGGAACAATTTTTCCAATCGAATTTGCAATTACTATATGTGGAACGAGAACTTATTTGATGGACTTGGTTGCAACTTTTGGGTTTTACTCTGAAATTTGTGAAACTGACGGGATTGACTTGGGCACTAAATTCAAGATTGGTTGTTGTGAATTTATATTGAGAGCTCATAGCAACTATAACTTTTTCCGTGAGGCTACTGAACTCTTGCCTTTATCTCCGTTTAGTTATATTCCCGACACTGCAACAGCAAAAAGAGTCTTCTTTGAATTTATATTTATGAAGATCTTTCGTTTTCGCTTATTAACTTTTCTTCATACTAGTTCCTCGCAGATTGTACATTCTGCTATTCCAGGAATTTTCCAGGGTTCCTTTATTGAACAGGACAATATTTCTTATTCTATGGAATCAACAAAATCTAATGATATACCCATCTTGAGAAATGTCTCTGATTCATTTTCTGACCATTATGGAAAATATTTACAACGTTGTGGTATTTTTGTTCCAAAAGATGGCGATTCGAGTGGTCCTGATGCATATGTTGTATTCCATAATGGACAAACACGTTATGTTGTTGCATTTTCATTTACATTTTATCACAAAACTGAATTTTCGAAGAGAGATATTGAGAAGGAAGCAGAACAATTTTTCCAAGAAGTTATTTCCGTTCATCTGTTCAACTTTGTTTTCAGTTTGTGGTAGTTTGTACTAGATATGATCGATCTGTAGTTTTCTCTAGTGAAGAACAGAATATTGTTGAGGATGCAAGTTATTTGGTTACTGAACATTCTGCAGGGTCAACTTTGAATGAAAGTCGTCGATCATGTCTGCAATTGGTAGTTGTTTCTCAAAGGAACCTTGAACGATTTTTGGGAAGAGAAAATTTCGATATTTTGAGGAAAATTGGGAAAGCAAGCCGAGAAGAGTTCAGAAAAGACTTTTCAGTATGGTGTAAAACTGTCTTTGAGTCGATGTCCGATGAATATGTTTCGCCTTTGGAAGCTAAGCCATTCAATGTTACTTTAAGAGTAGCTCGAAATATAAGACCGAGAACCAATGAGGAGAATAGGATGCAAATGGAAGGTTTTCAAACTGCTATGCAAGTGGAAGAAGGAAATACACGAGGCGAACAAAGGGTTGCAGCATCGAGTTCTTTGTCTTCGTCATTTGATTGGAATACTTTCCTAAGAGAATATTGTGGTCTTTCTGAAGAAGATGTTGCTTATTGTCTTCCGAAAGTGGAAGATATTGATATGGACGAGCTTCCAGCGGTGACCAAAGAAATTTTAAGGGACTTGGGTATAGATAAACCTGCGTTGAGGTTGAAGATAAGATCTTCTATAAGGTCATATCTCGCTAACGAACGATGAATGTATTTGAGAGTTTTGTCATTTTTTCAATATGTTTCATTCGTTGTAGTTGCAACTCATAAATACAAAATTTTCTATTATTCTATTATCGAACATTGAAGATGTTAACCTGCTTTACTCGATTTTGAGCAAATGCTTTCACAGGAGATATGGAGTCTTTTATGTTTAGTGAGTTTTATTCAAGAAAATATTCCACTAAAAGAGATATAAAAAGCTATTGGTATAATAACTGGTATAGATAGAATTTATCTTCATACCATAGTAATATTGCGACGGGAGAAAGATAGCGTCGTAAGGAACTTCCGTCAACTCCCTAGCGACGCTTAAGCCTTTCAACAAAGTTGAGTTTGACCGAAACTAGCTTTGCAAAGAAAATCTCAGTTCGATTGCAATTAGTTTTGATTTGTTCTCATGTTGTGTGCAGTGATCAGTCCAATTCGGATGCTTTGTAAGGTCAACTTGAAAGTGCGAGATGGTCACTTTTCAATTTCAACGCGGAGCAACTCTGTTAACTTGTCATACAAATAAAAGGCTCAAGGAGCACTCTTTCTTCAATTATCAACCGTTAGAAATTTTGAGCAATGAACATTTTAAGATTGATCGATCACTGTTGTATTTTACTGTCCTTTAGTTCAGTTCACAGCTTGCGATATGTCCAGTGAGCTTGACGCAGAAAGCGTGTATTACATAGTTGTAGTAGACTGAGAACAAGATGTTCGTGTAGTAACAAAGCAGTTATTTAGGCTATACAACTTCGTAAACTTGGTCGCCCTTTCAAACCAGTCATACCTTTTGGCCCTCACCTCTTCGGAAGAAAGACAAGTTTTGTACAAAGTTACTTGAAACTGTTGAATAACACGGGTGAAAGTGCACTTATAGGTCTATATCACGTTGGTGAGTCTGAGAAGACCAATCGAACGGGTTTTTGGAGAAGCTCAGAAACTCTTCGTTGCTTCATGCTGATCTAAGGAAGTTGGAGCCTAATCGACCCATCGAGGAAAAATGAAACCTGAAGTGGGCCTTGTGCTTTTTATTGTACCAATCGGCTTAGGATCAGATGGGTCTACCGTTTATGAAGCCTGATGAAACCTACAGACACATTCCTCCCTATCCAAAGTTTCTAACTCCGGAGCTACGGAAGACTTTGGACACTCCTTCCGATCAATATCTTTTGGTAGCATTTGATGAAGTTGGTGTTCTAGACGAAAGTCGAAACGAATTTCATTTCAAGAGAACCCATGATGGTAGAGTTCGACCATACAACGACTTTTTCGGTATCATTAGGAAATTGTGCAAAGAACCCGACTTGTTTTTTATAGTTGTTGGAAAAAGAAAAGGTTTAAGTATTAAGAATGATGTCGCTTCTGGGCTATCAAAAGTCATACTACATTTTATCCCTTTATCACCTTTGGACGCTTCCAGTATCGTTGAATTCCTTGAAAAAAGTCTTCTAAAGACACCTACTCAAGAACCAGTTTGTAATGTCTTATGTAGTTCTTCATTTTCAGTAAATGAATTGGCAGACTCATTATTGGAATGTACAGGTGGAGTTCCTGGTTTGTTGACTCGTGCAGTGAATATGCTTCTGAATTATATAATAGCAAGAAACCAGCCTTTCATATCGAAAGAAGAATGTTTGACTTGTATGAACGACGATAATTTCCGAAGAATTTGTGCTGAACCATTTGTGGAACGAATATTGATTTTGGACGAAGATAGAAAAAGTGTTTTTGATATACTATTGATGATGGCACTTTATCGTATACCGTCTAAAGTAGATGATAGATTGACCTCGGAGTCCTTTTTATATGATGCAGTCACTGAAATGGGATTATATCGATATCCTATTGACGAGAATACTTTTCAAGTCCTAATTCCGAAAGTATTTGTTGTAATCTTCAAGAACGACCCTTCTATCTCTTCTTTGGAAAAGATACTTCTTGGATCACTTGATGTAGAACCAGTAGATTGTTTCTTCTATTCAAAGTGTCGTGTATTTGAAGGAATTGTTGCTTTACGACTAGTTTTGATGTTGTCTTCAAAGAATCGAAATGAGTTGAGGGAATTGTTATGTCAATTGTCTCCAATATGGAAACAAATGAAACTTCCAATCAATACAATATCACCTATTCACTATATCAAGTCTGTTGTTAGTTCTAGAGAAACAAGAAATGAATCGAACAAGAGTCGAAGAACTTTTGCCAATACCGAATGGAATAACATTATTCGAGAGACACTTTATTTAGAGACTATTTACATTCCTTTGGACGCTACTTCTCATAGTCCTGATATTATATTCAAATTACAATCTCCTGTGGAACCCAAAGTTCTTACTGTTGGAGTTGCTTGTAAAGGACGTTGGAAGTCGGAAGGAATTGGCTGGTCAGATATTATAGATGAAGCCAAGAAATTTTTAGATCCTGTATATGATCAAGTCTTATCCAGTGCAATGGATTATCATCATTGTATGCTTATTATCGTTAGTACAAAGTTATCATTGAATGTTTCTAATGAGTTGGGTAATCAGAGTCGTTGTTACTCCAGTGGAATGTTTATTAGAAATGATTCGTTCAAAGTACCTGATAATTGTGAACTTGTTATTCTTTGTGAAAGAGATATGGAAATGCTGATTGACGAAGAAATATTGAATGGACTTGAAAGAGCATTTCATGTTTCTGATAATCCTACTTTTTGGGATTTTGGATTAGATTTACTTGATAGAATCCGTAACAGTTTCTTAAGTTGGCAATAGACTTTTACTCAATCCTTCACTTTGTGATTTCTTTTTAAGAGCAAGTAAACTCTTTTTTTTTATGTTTGAAACTTGGTTACATCTTACTTGCTTGTCTTTTGGACACCATACAGTCTTCCTTGAAAAGAGTTTATTAGCTGGCTTTCAAGGCTGGCTTATAATCGTTTCATGTCAATTTGCAATAATATTGCAGAGTTGTAGCAATGATTCAAAATGAATAGACTATACATACATACATGTTGATACAACTAGAATGAAAAATATCCTTTCTTGTCCAAATACTTAGTAAAATGGTTACCCAAAGGATATCTCAAAACATTCTTCAATTGTCTGCTATGTTGTCTTTCTAGTCTGTTGAAAAAAGACTAGTAACTCCTTTTACTATAATTTTCAAAGACTGAGACAGAAAAAGGTTGTTTGTAGATTTCACTTGGACTGTCCTTCCTGTCTTTTGTTAACTGAATAGAAGAGAGTTTTCCTCGGTTTTAGACCAAACGAAGGGAATGGCAGCAAAAACTTGAGGCTTCCTCCAACTTGAGAACCTGCACTGCGGTCTAAAAAAGAGTTTTAGCTTCTTGAAATTCCATAAAAGTTTAGATTCCTTTCGTTTTTATGTGTTTTTTTCAAACTGCATTTCTAGCCTTAGAATTCATATGAATGGCTCCTACAAATATGAAACTTGTTGGATCCAAGAGAAAACATAGCAAAGGTAAGAGCAAATACTAAAAAGAGTATTTAAGTTTGCAATTCAAACTCTATCTCAAAAGTAGTCACGACACTATATATTCAAACTCTGTTTTTGTGAATTAGACTGAAAACTCACCGATTCTCAGATAAGGAAGGTAACCCGGTTGCAAAGATGAAAAACTTTGTTCAATTATCGATAGAACAAGAGACATCTTAAATGACTCTACCACATGATAGACACAGAAAAAAACTTTCTATTTCAGAAAATCACCATTTACATAGGAGTTCTATTTATATTGCATTGCAAAGGACAACTTTGAGAGTGGAACAGAATTGCTTCTAAGTAGTCAAAGGAAACCATATCCAATCTTGAAGTATTGTCATTCCACAACAATCACTTGACCGATAACTTAGGAACTACAAAGTCTTTCAGCCAACATAAGAGTCATGTTGGGTAAAAGTTCTTCAATATGGAGTGGCTTTCAGTTGGAGAATTGCTGAAGCTTTCAAGTTAGTACACTAATCGACCTTGACTCAAGTATACAAGGCTTCTTCTTTAGCAAAATAATTTTTTGGCTCAATCTTTTACTCTCCTTTTCAGCATCGATGTGCAGAAAATGAACGATTATAGTGACTACATTTGAAGCCTTAATTGATGTCCTTATATAAGACATATTCACAACTTGGTAAAAGTCGAACAAAGGATAGACAACTTGTGTAGCTATTACATCAATAATGGCTTGTATTTAATGATAAGTCAGTATGACAATCTACATAATACTCTTCTCCAAACTCAATTAGATACTTTTGTATTTATAAACTCTGCTACGAACGGTTACAAACTAACAGACTTCCCATTCATTGCAATTCTCTGTTTCCCACTATATTTCGTCTGTAACTTACAAAAAGCTTGTATCTAATTAGACTTGTATATAGGAGTTTGCGTGTAAGATGGTGTGGAAGATAGTAGAAAAACTCTCTTACAGTATACAAGCCATAGAAAGAGTACCCATCAATCTAATTCACCACAAAAACTCATAGAAAACTATTTCTTGTCTATAGTAAAAGAAAGTTTCTAGTTATGACAAGCAAGAAAATATTCCTGCTTTCTCTCTGTTGTCATTGTGAGTCTAGAAGTGTCAAAGAGATCAGTTTTACCAATCACCAAATAAAGCAACCGCTCGAACAATAAAACATACACTCCTTCCAACTCCTTTGTCCTCCTCCAAGTGTTTTGTTCTCGGCTCCTTTGAAAGCTTTTAGGTCATCGCTTTCATCAACCTTTTATCATCATCACTCATTCATTG
Organism: Galdieria sulphuraria; assembly: GCF_000341285.1. Lineage (NCBI taxonomy): Eukaryota > Rhodophyta > Bangiophyceae > Galdieriales > Galdieriaceae > Galdieria > Galdieria sulphuraria. Next base: position 14,964 of record NW_005178457.1, read on the forward strand.
ATTTTGGAGAGCGGCGGCGTGGAAAATGACTAGTCAAGAGATACGCATAAGTTTGCCTGGAATGACAAAAGTACCATTAATAGATAGAAAAGAAGATATTTACTCTATTCTTCAAACTTATTTCCACCAGTTTTCTCCAGTTGGGAAAAACTTTAACATACGCCCTTCAGCTTCCTTTTCTCCACATATTTTTGGAGCTGGCAAAAGCTTTGTAGGTCAAAATTTTTTAGAGTTTTTAAAAAAATTCGCCGAAGAAGAAAAAGAGCAGAAGGAGACGGAGATTTTCAACAAGAGCTCGTCGGGAAAAATTGAAGCGAAGATTTTTTCTTGGAAACACTTTGCGGAAAACACTTTGTCAGTTGTCTTAGAACTAGAAGAGAGCTTTTCTCATGCTCCTTTTCCAAGGTTTCGAAAGGCTTTGATGAATAACATAATTTTGAACGCTTACCGACAAAATGGTAAAGATAGGGACGCCCTTCAGATAGCTGAAAGGACAATAAAAAAACCTGACATCGTAAGAGCTATTCAGTATCTTCTCGAACAATTTCAGAAACAATATTTATTTTTGATGATAGACGAACTTAGCCACCTGAGTGACCTCACCAAATACTATAGTGAACTCAACAAGAAACAGTTCATCGAGTCTGACCCAAAATATGTACCTTTCCGGAAGTTCTTCCGCATTTTACGTGAATTGTTGATTACAGGAAAGGTAATCGTCTATTTGGCAGGTCGAACCGATGAAATCTCAGCCCCCCGGACTGATGCTCGCTCCAGTAGTGTGAGTCTCCATATGTTGCGGTTGAATCCCTTTAACATCAATGATATTAACGAATATATTGAGCTGGCAACTTATAATGGAAAGTCCTTGAAGGACTGGTTATTGCCCTCAGATGATTTACGATATCGATTCGTAGAATTGTTGAAAAAGAAGACAGGAGGTATGCCGTTGATTGTAAGGAACACTTTATTAACACTAATAGAGAAAGTGCAAAACGAAGCCCAACCTGTTATCAACAATGAAAATATGGAACCCTTATTAGATAGTGTCTTTAAAGATATACTAAAAGAGTCAACAACCTTTATTATTCCAGAGATACAAGATTCCGCAACCCTTCTTCGATATCAATTTGTCCTTTTGAATTATCAGCTCGGAACAGTTTTTCCAATTGACTTTGTAATTACTTTATGTGGAACGAGAAGTTATTTGATGGACTTGGTTGCAACTTTTGGGTTTTACTCTGAAAGTTGTGAAACTGACGGGATTGATTTGGGCACCGAATTCAAGATTGGTTGTTGTGAATTTATATTGAGAGCTCATAGCAAAGATAACTTTTTCCTTGAGGCTACTGAACTCTTTCCTTTATCTCCGTTTAGTTATATTCCCGACACTTCAACAGCAAAAGGAGTCTTCTTTGAATTTGTATTTATGAAGATCTTTCGCTTTCGCTTATTAACTTTTCTTCATTCTAATTCCTCGCCTATTGTACATTCTGCTATTCCAGGAATTTTCCAGGATTCCTTTATTGAACAGGACAATATTTCTTATTCTATGGAATCAACAAAATCTAATGATATACCCATCTTGAGAAATGTCTCTGATTCATTTTCTGACCATTATAGAAAATTTTTACAACGTTGTGGTATTTTTGTTCCAAAAGATGGCAATTCTAGTGGCGCTGATGCATATGTTGTATTCCATAATGGACAAACACGTTATGTTGTTGGATTTTCATTCAAATTTTATCACAAAAGTGAATTTTCGAAGAGAGATATTGAGAAGGAAGCAGAACAATTTTTCCAAGAAGTTATTCCCGTTTTGAATAACGAATCTCCTTCATCTGTTCAACTTTGTTTTCAGTTTGTGGTAGTTTGTGCTAGTTATGGTCGATCTGTAGGTTTCTCTGTTGAACAACAGAACATTGTTGAAGATGCAAGTCGTTTTGTGACTCAACATTCTTCGGGATCAACTTTGAATGAAAGTAGTCGATCATGTCTGCAATTGGTAGTTGTTTCGCAATGGAACATTGAACGATTTTTGGGAAGAGAAAATTTCGATATTTTTAGGAAAATTGGCAAGGCAAGCCGAGAAGAGTTCAGAAAAGACTTTTCAGTATGGTGTAAAACTGTCTTTGAGTCGATGTCTAATGAATATGTTTCATCTTTGGAAGCTGAGCAATCAAATGTTACTGTTAGAGTGGCTCGAAATATAAGACCGAGAACCAATGAGGAGAATAGGATGCCAATGGAAAGTTTTCAAAGTGCTATGCAAGTGGAACGAAAGGTTGCAGCATCGAGTTCTTTGTCTTCGTCATTTGATTGGAATGCTTTCTTAAGAGAACGTTGTGGTTTTTCTGAAGAAGAAGTTGCCTATTATTTTAGGAAACTTTCAAGATTCGGCAGAGTTTGGCTTTCCAGACTCGATGAAGATTCTTTACGTCGCATGGGCATCACTGATCCCACCGTAATAGCCAAACTGCTTATTGGCATTACTGAAGAGTTTTCAAACTTCAGAATATGAACTTATCCATTACATGGAGTCTTGATAAGACTAAATAAAGTTTGGAGGAAGCTCTTACTATCTAATACTAGTTGGATTGATATAAAATGGACACTCACAATTGTATCCTTATAATAGTCTTTATGTATTCGATAGATGATAGAATACTTGTAATGGAACCCTTGCAGCAACCAAACACGTTAGATAATATTGTCTCGATGTACTTTTCCTTTGAAATTGTAAGATTCGAATTCAGTGCACGGAAGTAACCCTATCATGTGATCAAAATGTGACAACAAAGTTACTTTTCAGCATACTCGCTTTACAAAACAAAAGAGTCACAACTGTTGGAAACAATACGTCGCAAAATTCTCGAAAATTCAGCTTTAAGAGTTACATCCAAACCTTCAAAATAATACTTGAAACTAATCCTTCCTATTATTCTGTGACAGATTAGCTACTTGAAGACATGAGGGTTCTTAACATGGGCCAGTTTTCTGTGGATATATTGCCGAATTTATACTAATTAAATGAAGAATGAAAAACACTCTTCTACTTGAATGCTATCCATATCCACTTGGAGAGTTGGTCCAACTATCTCACTAGTATATTGCAACAATACTCAAGTAAAGAAGAGTGTGCCATTCACAGTACACAAAAACTGCATCGTGATGTCAAGTTGCTGTAATTGGATTTGTGAGGAAAACTCACTTATTTACATCACGTCAAATCCACAACTAGAAAACAAAGCTTAGTGCTCTTCTTTTAAAAACTTACTCGACAAACAGAAAACTGTAGCTTCTATGAAAGAAAAGGGTGCAGAGTAACCCACATGACTGCTTCATATGAAACACATGAGACATTTTCAAAGAGCTTATTTTTGAAATTGGATGAATGGACCTTTTTTTCCTTCTTCACATCGAACTTTTCCATTTTGACTTGTTCCTTTCATAAATATCCAAGAATTCTCCTTCAACCTTGATTCCACAACGCTTGTGATTGTGTTTTTCTAATGTCCATCTTTGATCAAGCTTTCATTGGTGTTATGTGAATGGTGTCTTTGGAGTCATAACGATATAGCTCAAACAATCACTAGGTTGAATTGTACTTTAAAATAAATAAATAATATACAACGACTCTTTGCCATAAAACAACACTCAATCATGAATAACTATCCAATGCAAAACACTTTTACTTTTTGTCCATCAAGAGACTCATATAAATGTAATGTTGCATATCCATGATAGAAGAAGAACAAGGCTCAAAAATAATATGGACGAGACCAGCTTAGCCAGGTTGACTACACATTTCTCCAAAATAACTTCCTCTCACAAGGATACAACTTGTTATCTTGTCACCAAAACCACCTTGTGAAATAGCTCGATGCGTCCTCCACTTTCACCATCACTAACCGATCTACTCGTATTGCCAGGGTTGCCACCAGTCAAAGTGACTCATATCGAACTTTCTCCTTCGCATCTTCCATATTCTGGTCTATCAACACTACCACCGCCTTTACCCAACGAATAACTTTTGCTTCTTTTCAGGTTCTATAGTTGTATCTCTACAAGTAGTGTCATCTCCATCAATTACCAGTCCTCCAGCTTTGTTGACACGTCAAGGTATAGTCATTGAATGAAAAAAAGAGGACTATCAAACGAAAGAGAAACCTCCAGTCGAAGTTGTCTTATCTAAGTAAGGAAAGAAGCAGGAGCATCATCTTGCAAAAAGGGACCCAACGAACATTCTTCGTTGGCTTTTTTTGAACAGACTATTAGACTCTTGTGTTGACGAGTTATTTTCTGATGAAAACAAACTGGACTGGGTACAAAGATTTTATCCAATGAAATATAATATCATTTCAACTACTTTCATCGAAACCAGATTCTCTCCAATCTAGAATATCTGTTGTTATATGAAACTGGAAAAGACCTCGTACGATTCTTTACACCAACACATTACTTTTAAATATGACACGGACATCAGGTCCTGTAGGAACTTGTATAAATAGTTGGATAAGAGTCAAATTTGCAGGGACTGCAAACCCATACAACAAGCTACTTTTGGTAATTCAATTGCAATGTGTATGTTTTCATTCCACGAGAAAATGATATGGCTGCCTGATGATCAGCTTTCATGATTTCCTAAATGTCTTCTCTCTCTATATATATATAGAGAGAGAGAGAGAGAGAGACACAAAAATGCAAGAAAACACTTCAAAGGTATCCACATGAAAGGTTGTATTCCAATTCAACTCCACTTTTTTATCATTCTTAGCTTCGAAATTGGATCTAGCTTGTTGTGACTAGGTTTAAGATTTACGTGAGTTCAACTGACTGGGCTTGTTTCATAAAGGTAAGTTTTTTTTTGTTAATCATGACGAAATTTCAAGCCACTTTTTTTTATATGTCAATGTGAGGACAACAGTCATAATTATTTTTTGGGCATGCTTTCACTTGTATGGACTTGTTGTTCTCAAGTATGCATTGCTGTATTTGAGCAACTTGTAAAAGTCAAGCTATTCTAACACTCTCAGTTCAAATGTATGATAAGTATAGTTGTGCAGTTACGAATGAAGCAATTTAGGTTTTCAATTCAAAAAAAGAAAGTCAATCCTTGAATTGGATGGTTGGTGTGTAGCTACAAAGTTTATGCAATGAAATGTCAAGAGTGAGAAAAGAGTAAATATAGTAAGCAAAAAAAAGACATTGTATAAAATGATAAACTCAATATAATTTGTATAAAAAGAGTTGCTATCATGACAACTATGATTATGAAGAAAAGTTTCCAAATGAAAACACTTTCTAAACAAATGCATATTTATGTATCTATTCATAAACAAGAATAGAATAACTATTCAAAGCCTTGAACTTTCTATATATTCTGTATAGCATTAGCAACACTCTTTTCAATATTTCCCTTTCTTTTGGATGAAACAATAAATGAGAAGATGCCATCACGACAAGCAATAGTCCTTGTTACGATAACCTTGAATAGTGCAATTCACACTCACAATAGGCATAGTTCTTTCTCTCTCTCTCTCTCATTTCCATCCTCAAAAAGTGTCTTTTACTATATCCTTTATGATATAAAGAATGCTTTATACTATGTAAATCAACAAATACATTACAGTTGCAACTTGACAAAGTTGTCAATTTGAGGCATCAACCATGTGAGAAAGAGTTCCCATGAAATGTCTCCAAAATAACATCTTTTCATTCTAATATAGTAAAAAACTAAAAAGTTTTTAAACTAGTCAAAAGTACTCAAATAAAGAACCAAAAGTTACTCAACAAACTTGAGAGATATTGACTTTACAATCAAAGAGAAATTCTCCTAAAAGCCAAAGCTACTTCAACTTCTTCTCAGATGTTTGAGATTTCATAAATTGACCAAGGCTGAAGATTGGACAACTAGACATGAACGATCCAACATTTCAATGCACAGCTACTGAGACAACCCACCATCCAATTATCCGATAAACTATTTCATTGGAACATAACAGAAAAGTTTTCAAGGAAAACCACCAAAAAGGAATACAATATGACCGATTGATAGGAAATTTGCAGGATGAAAATCTTCAATTTTCAAATGCTTCACTGCCAACTCTGTAAACCAAAACTATTTTGATAATGGTCGCAAAGTTGATTAGAAGAAATAGAAAGCTTGTTGACCAACACAATATTGAACCAACCTGAACTTGCATTTTACCTTTATTGACCCGAAGATTTCCAAAAGGAATGCTCTCATAACTTGAATTCAACTCTTTCTTATATATGGACTGTCCCAATTCAATTGTATATGGAACCCTATGCAGTAAAATTGAGTCATAACAATTCCTTGGCCTGTTCTTTGAATACTGTCTATTATAATATTATTATACAACTTTAATCAAAGGTTTTTCTTATACCATCGGGTGAAACAGAAACACATATTATTTCAAGATGATAGTTGAGACATGTCCAAACTTGCAAAAGAGTACGAACTCAAACCTTTGATTGTTAGTAAAACAGATTGAAGTGAACCGCAAGACAACTGTTCAATGTTGACAATTTAACTTTTGCAACACTCCATTGTCACTTTTTCCAAGTACTCCTAGTTGAGATGATATGTGCAGTTATTGAGAGGTGCAATTCTTTAAAATGTTGATACTGCATGTTTCCTTCATGAACCAATAGCTTAAAGACATGTCTTATGATATGTGTTTCCAAGAGATTATTATAAACTTCTTTTATAGTCTATGTGGAACACAAATTGAAAATTAGGAATGTAAAGTGACATTACTTGAAAGACTTTTTTTATATGCACATATAAAATGGATGGGATTGTGATGGAATGAAGAATGCTCCTTTCAATCACATCTCTTATACATCTTATGATTATGGAGACTTATAGAACAAGTTTATCCTATCATGAATGAGAGGATTCAATCAATCTCATGATTACAAAAAGGACTAGATAATATGTGGAGTTGTTGAAGATTCAAGTGACTATCTCAATCTATTCTTCATAATAAACATGGACAATAAATGATTCAATCGTATACGAATAAAATGCAAATATTGAGGAATTGTTAAAGATAGAATCGACATATCCCAAAACTGTTGGAGGAAAGATTAGAAGAGGTTTTATCAAATTTTTGTTGAGTTTGTGTATTGCTTGACCATGAAACTTCACAATTACTTGTTGTCAAAGTGATTGGCCTTTTCTTGATAAAGATTGACTTTAACAATATGGCCTTTGATTATTCTTTTCAAGACCTTTTTCATTGACAATAAAGCAATTGATCTCGTTTCCGTATCTCGATTGGAAGAGAAAATGAATAACAATAGGAACGATTGAATCTTTGTTTCGTGTGATAATATCATTACTTTTATCCCATTTGGACTTTGCACATGAATAGTGGCAAACCATTGTTTTCAAGAGCAACGAATCAATAAGATAAAATGGAAAGCAACTCGGTCCATACCCATTAACTCAGATTGTTGTGTTTGGTTTGGTTCGAGATGAAATAGCCATCGGAAAGTTATCCTTTTCATCTCTTTTTCTGGAACACAATAGGAAATTGATTGTATGAGAATTGTGTGTGCTTTTGGAAATCTGTCAAAGAGGATGATTTGTATTTGGGTCCTATACTATTTTCAAGTTTTTGTTTGAGATAAGTGGGATAAATATGGGAATAGCCAAAAAGATGCAAGTCATCCTATCTACAAACGGCTCATTGAAAGAGTTGATCACCTAGTTGGGTTTTCAATCCTATTTGTTGAAGAAAGAATATATATATATATATACATAGAGATAGATAGAAATACATATATATAAATATAAATAGATACTTGGAAATAAAAGTGAGTCCGCTTTTCTTACCTTTGATGAGTTGTTGGAATTCAAACCATTCTGTGTATTCAAATGAGATAATGACAGATAAACGAGACATATGCAATTGATTGCCTGGATCATGGCTCCATTTCTATTTCAATGAGAAATTCAAATGATCCAATATTCATTTGAAACTCTGGTGTACAACAACTCCCCATTCCTTCCAAAATCTGTATTATACAAACTGAGTTGAAAAGGCAAATAATGACTATTCCATATACTCTCCAACCAAAATATCGAAAGAAAGTGGAAAGATATTTCTTATTTTATGATTGAGTCGCTCAACTGGCACAAATATTGTTTGTTTCATCATTTCAATGATAATTGAAATATCCTATCATCTGTTCTATTATTAAGAATGGTCGCTCATATCCAACAAGTAACATAAAAGGTGATGGATATCGAAAACCAATGTTCGTCGATTTTTTTTATATGAGTCTTCAAAAAAATGGATAAGCAACCTCGATTATTTTTCCAATTGAGAAAGAAAAAACTTTCTTGGCATGCATTCAGTTGTTATCATCATTTGCAGTGTTTGTTACCCAAAAATGAAGAATGTCATGATTGTCCATGTAGCAAATAAAAGGACATTTTCAATGAACGAAAAACAATGAATGATAAATATTCATATAGTAGAATACTAGCCAAAATGTTTTTATAGAAATGACTAGAGCTCATATTCAATTTCACAACACTCATGTATCATCACATATGTAAAACTAGATATCCAAAAAAAACAGTTACCTTTTTAAAAAGAGGGAATAAAAGGATAAGTAGGCACTTGTGGATAGGATGAACTAGAATAGGAGGAAGAATAGCTTGGATAAGGAGTAGTAGTAGTACAAGGAATATATTGTCCATATGAGTGGTAAGTATAACAAACTGTAGGAGTACTAGTACAAGGGACATATTGACCATAAGCAGCATAAGTATAACATACTGTGGGTGTTGGAGTCGCTGAAACAACTTCAGTCGCCTTGAAAACATAACTCGTTGGTAGATTCAAAGTAGTTCTTAAATCATTTTGAAACGTTGTGTTGCTAGTTACTTCTTTCAAGTAACTGGAACCTTCACTATAAGGAACAATGACATCAAATGCTACTGCAAATGGTGAAGGACTACCAACATAGGCCACTTCAATAACGCTATAAGGAGATGCATTATCCAAAATAAGCTTATCTGCATCTGCTTCTTCAGTCACTGAAATGACTGTTCTTTCACTGGAAGCTAATAGTCCAAACTTTTGAGCCATTCTTACAGTCGATGCAACAAATCCTAATTGAATTTCTGCTTCTCCAGCAGTGACACTCGGTGAAGGTGCAGCAGTTGCATTCACAGCTGCTCTCATTTGAGGCTGAGACTCTGCTTTCCAATTATACAGTACAGAGGAATCTTGAGAGCGTTGACTAGATATTAGAGGTGTGGCATATGTATAATAAGAGATGCATAACAAAAAGAATAAACCAACACAGAGAGTTTTCATTGTAATACAACAAGCCAAACTCAAACAACCTAATTTTATTTTTTCAAAACAAAGCAACATTTTTAAAGCCTTATTGAATCATTTTTCTTCTCAACGAATGAATCGATCCACCAAACAGCGATGTGATGGGCGGGCAATTCTTACAATAGAAAAATGAAAAGGCCAATCTCCCAATGGACATCCGAATGAATATTTGTTTCGCTCTCTTTTGATATATAAAAATAAAATATAAAATAATTTCCATCTACTTTGTATTTCTGGATGCATTTTTCTTTTCTTTTCTATATAATCAAGGAGGAATATATCCAATCCAAAAAAATAATAACGAGAAGAAAAATAAGCAACCTTTTCCAATACAGCCCCGTAATATCTATTTTTCTTAATGACTGATTATTACTGTATGTCCTTGTTCTTCCTAATGGAAACAAATAAACCAACGAGTCATTGAATCCTATCCTATTATCTATCAACAAGTGAAAGAAATACAAGACACAAGTCCAATCAATACAAACTATCATGATATATTATCAACCCATTCTACTTTTCACTTGTAACTCTCTTGTTCTCATGACGCAAGGAAAAGGAGGAAAAAAAGAAGACATGTCATACACTCCAAAGTGGCTCTCAACCTCCTCAAAAAAGATAACACTTGAAACTTGTTCCAAAAATAGCTCTTTATAAGAAAAGCCCTCCTCTCCAAAGAAATAGCCCGCTATTCTTTTTATAGCCCGCCATACTCTTTTGAGAAACTCCTACAAAAAGGAAATCCCATTCCCTCTTCTGGGAAAACAGAATTAATCCTGAGTGTGATTGTTTTTGGGTGCTCAGTTGAGTATATTTATTTACATATCCATATCATGGAAATGCATGTAGTAAAGAGAGATGGCAGAAAGCAACCAGTAAAGTTTGACAAGATTACCGCAAGAATCAAAAAGCTTGCCTATGGGTTAGATCCCATGGTAGATATTATAGAAGTGGCTCAAAAGGTATTATTATACTTGGATACTTGTGAAAGTTGTAAAAATACTTTATAAAGGTTTGTACTGGTGTATACAATGGTGTATCAACTTCTGAACTGGATGACTTGGCAGCTGAAACAGCAGCCTATATGTCTACCAAACACCACGACTATTCTTTATTGGCTTCCAGAATAGCTATTTCCAATCTACACAAAAACACCCTCAAGTCGTTTTCTAAAACTATGGATATATTGTATCATTATGAATCCCCTAAAACCAAAGCTCCGGCTCCTTTGATAGCTGAAGACATCCATTCTATCATTATGAAGAATGCTCACGTATTAGACGACGCTATTATTTATGATCGAGACTTTTCTTATGATTACTTTGGATTCAAAACTTTAGAACGTTCCTATTTATTACGTGTGGATGGCAAAGTGATAGAACGACCACAACATATGTTGATGAGAGTAGCTGTTGGTATTCACAAGGATGACTTGGAAGCAGTATTGGAGACTTATGATTATATGTCTCGAAAATACTTTACTCATGCTTCACCTACTTTATTCAATGCGGGTACTCCAAGACCTCAGTTATCCTCTTGTTTCCTATTAACTATGACTGAAGACTCCATTGAAGGAATTTATGATACTTTAAAAAGATGTGCAGTTATTTCTAAAAGTGCTGGTGGTATTGGATTGGCAGTTCATGATATACGTGCAACCAAATCTTATATTCGAGGTACCAATGGAACTTCTAATGGCATTGTTCCTATGCTTCGAGTATTTAATGATACTGCAAGATATGTGGATCAAGGAGGAGGAAAAAGAAAAGGAGCTTTTGCTATTTATTTGGAGCCTTGGCATGCCGATATTTTTGAATTTTTAGATTTGAGAAAGAATCATGGAAAGGAAGAAAATCGAGCACGAGATTTGTTTTATGGTTTATGGGTTCCCGATTTATTTATGAAAAGAGTAGAAAAGGATGAGAAATGGAGTTTATTTTGTCCCAATGAAGCTCCAGGTTTGGCTGATTGTTGGGGTGAAGCATTTGAACAACTTTATGAAAAGTATGAAAAGGAGGTATGACCAATCTCATAATTTTTTATCAAAAAGGATATAAATGAGAACAATAGAAAAGAGCAAGACAAGTCATAGATGCACGTAAATTGTGGTTTGCTATTTTAGAAGCACAAATAGAAACTGGAAATCCATATATGCTTTACAAAGATCATTGCAATAGGAAAAGCAATCAACAAAACTTGGGAACTATTCGATGTAGTAATTTGTGTACTGAAATTGTACAATATACGAGTCCTGATGAAGTAAGTGTGTATTGTTGATAGAGAGTCTCATCTTTCTAAGAGTGAGTATTATTTAGGTCGCTGTTTGTAACTTGGCTTCGATTGCTTTGAATCAGTTTGTACAATTCTCAGAAGATTCGGAAGAGCCTTATTATGATTTTGAACAATTAGAACACGTTACCAAAATAGTTACTCGCAACTTGAACAAAATCATCGATATCAATTATTATCCCGTAACTCAAGCCAAGACTTCCAATTTACGTCATCGTCCTATAGGAATTGGTGTTCAAGTAAGTGTGTCATTGGAATTCCAAGTTTGTGGATGAAATGTTCCACTTTTTGTATTTAGGGACTTGCCGATGCTTTTATTTTGATGCGGTTACCTTTTGAAAGTGATGAAGCACGTCGTTTGAATATACAAATTGCAGAAACCATTTATTATGCTGCCATGTGTACTTCCTTAGAATTGGCACAACGTGATGGAGCTTATGAGAGTTTTCGAGGTTCACCTTTATCTCGAGGCTTATTTCAATTTGATTTATGGCAAGTCAAGCCTTCTGCTCGTTATGATTGGAAAACACTTGGAGAAGCTATTCAACGTGATGGTGTTCGCAATTCATTGTTGATTGCACCGATGCCTACGGCTTCCACTTCACAAATATTGGGTAATAATGAGGTAAGTAGATAAGATAGAAACCAACTTCTTATTGATATTCCTCTTTAGTGTTTTGAACCTTATACATCCAATATTTATACGAGACGAGTATTAGCTGGAGAATTCACCATTGTCAATCAACATTTGGTGCGTGATTTGCAACGCTTAGGTTTATGGAACAATGATATGAAAAACAAAATTATTGCATACAATGGAAGTGTTCAACATATTCCTGAAATACCTCAAGATATTCGTCAATTGTACAAAACGATATGGGAATGTAGTCAAAAGAGGTAAATAATGGGAAAGAAACGAGTTGAATTCATCAAGTGACATAAGTTGTTTGTTTTATGTTAGGTTATTAGATATGGCAGCGGACAGAGGTGCTTTTATTGATCAAAGCCAAAGTTTAAATGTATATATAGCATCACCGAATATTGGTAAATTAAGTTCTATGCATTTTCATGGTTGGAAGAAAGGTTTGAAGACCGGTATGTATTATTTACGTACTCGACCAGCAGCAGAAGCCATCAAATTTACAGTCGATCAACAATATTTATCACAAGCAGTGAACAAAAGTATGTTGTTGAATAATAATAATAATAATGGAGGAGAAGAAAATGTTTCCATCATACGCAAAGTACCAACGAATGAAGACTATCTGAGTTGTTCATTACAGAATCCAGAAGGTTGTCTTTCTTGTGGTTCTTGATAGTCATACTTTACAGTTGAAAATGATCATCATTTGGTTTCGTTGTATATTTATATATATATATATATTATATATGAAATACCAACATTGGCCAATCCATCTTTTGATTGATATAAAAAGAGAAATATTTCTTTTATCCATTTGTGTCTTTCCCTTTTTGGATTCGTCGACGTCGTTAGATTCTTTTTCTATTGACAAGTGAAATATTGTTGATTATTATACTTTTCAACTATGCCACGGGGTCCCAAAAAGCATATGAAACGTTTGGCAGCACCCAAACACTGGATGCTGAGTAAACTCGGTGGTATTTGGGCACCTAGACCAAGTAGTGGACCTCACAAACTACGAGAATCGTTACCTTTGTTGTTGATTCTCCGCAATCGATTGAAATATGCACTCAATAATAGAGAAGCAGTGGCTATTCTGATGCAACGTCTAGTCAAAGTGGATGGAAAAGTACGCACCGATAAAACATTTCCCGCAGGTTTTATGGGTAAGTGAAAAATAGAGAAAGAAGTTGCAAATAGATGGCTCATATATGAACAACTAGACGTGATTGAATTGGAACGTACCAATGAAACCTTTAGATTGTTGTATGATGTAAAAGGTAGATTCCGATTGCATCGCATCACTCCGGAAGAAGGCAAAGTAAGTCATCACTCTGTTGAGTATGTCACCAAAGTAACTTGAGACTAGTACAAATTATGTCGCGTGAAGAGAGCCCAAATGGGTGTCCGTGGAATCCCATATATAGCTACTCATGATGGGCGCACCATCCGTTATCCCGATCCAGCTATCAAACATAATGATACGGTGGTATTGGATTTGGAAACAGGAAAAGTGACAGACTTTTTAAAGTTTGAAGTGGGTAACTTGTGTATGATTACCGGTGGACATAATATTGGAAGAGTTGGATTAATTCAACATAGAGAGAAACATCCAGGGTCTACAGAGATTATTCATGTACGAGATGCCCGAGGTCAAGAGTTTGCTACCCAATTGAATAACGTATTTGTGATTGGTAAAGGAAATCAACCTTTTGTATCGTTGCCAAAAGGAAAAGGTATTCGTTTTTCCATTTTGGAGGAACAAGAAAAGATGATGAAAGAAAGGCAACAAATATAAGAAAGGCTTTGATTATAATAAAAAAGAGGTTTGGATTTCATGTTTGAAAAAATGCAAAATGTGCGCCAAAAGATGAGAAAGCATTAAGAGTTGAATTGTTTTTGAAATGATTTCACACTATCACCATATATGGGAAACACTTCAAGTTGCAAACCAAGAGTTGAGACAGTGGTTAAAAACCAACCAAGAACAACCCACTGACAATAACACGACTAGTAATAACTATCCTTCTACTACGAGTGGTCCTAAAGAGTTGTATCCTCGTACCCAACCGTCTAAAAATACTTCTATGGTGGAGTTGGAAATGGAATTGGTCAAAGAATTGGAACAATCTTTGTCAGAAATAGATTCTGTTGATATATCTTGTTACCCATCAAAACCTAATAGAAACCAACCCACGAGAAAGAATAGAAATAGGTCACAACATGACTATTCTCTTCCTTCAACTCACTCACGGAGTCATATCGAAGGTCCTGTTATTATAGACTCTATAGAAATGAAAGATAATGACTCTATATGGCTTCACCATAATATTCATCGCAATGTATGTAAGACAATTGATTGTATATTGGACCGAGATGCAAAATCCTTGTCCAAAATGAAACAAAGTTGGCAAAAACTACATCAATGGAGTAAACACTTACATCCTTATTTGGAAAAGAAGAAGCAACAAAGAACAGTTCATCACAATTCGTAAGTATATCTCTTTCTTATCATATGCACAACTTGGACCAACGATCATTTCCATAGCAATGACTCCAAGGAATATGTTGATATGAATATAAAAGGTGAGTATAAAGTAATAGATGGATAGAGATAGTTTTTTTGAAAGTTTTTTTTTCATATAGGAGACTCCTTTTTGTCTGATCATTCACTTAAAGTATGCATTGAAAAGACTCCCTTTTATAAGCGTTTGATATTTCCTAATGGCAATTGTAAGGAAATATATTCAGATGGGAGAAGGGAAACTTATTATGCTTCATCGCATATTCATAAAATTGCATTTCCTAATAATGGTTATACTTTTATATTCTTTCCCAACGGACAATTGGAAAGACACTTATCGGATGGAAGAGTAGAAGTGATTTATGCGGATGGTTCTATAGGTCTGATGTCTAAGGATGGTATTCAAGAGAAATTGTTTCTAAGAAATGGTAAGGTTGTATATAGAAATAGAATGGCCAATCACACATATGAAAAAGAGAATCAATAAAAGGAGAATAAGAATGACAAATGGACTTTTTATGCTTTGTATTATTGTGTATGTGAGAGAGAGAGAGAGAAAAGTATATCCATTTACAATTCCATTCATTTATCGTAGAGATAAGAGACGCTTTTGTTTTCCTTTTGTTTTTTGTGGTTGTTGATGATCAATATTTTCAATGGAGCAAGTTTGATTCTCTTTCATTTTAGGTCCTACTACCAACTAGTGATAATCAACTTTTGCTCCGTATAGATTCAACACAACTTACCTCTGTAATATCAGACAAGGGACGACGTGATGGATAAACCCACTTTTTTTTCTCTACATGACTTGGAGACATTTTCATAAGACCAGTTGGTAGAGGGTTTATATTTTCTTTTTCTTGTTGCCACCCATTGTTATTATTTTGTTGTTGTGTAAAAGAAGAAGACTTGTAGGACATAAGGAATTGTAGTCACACACAGAGAGAGAGAGAGAAAGAGATGTACAAATCCAGTAATCAAGAAATCTCCATTAGTACTAAAAGGAAGGAGAGTGTCATTTCAAATTCAAGTCCAAAACCATGGCGGGCTGGGATACTTGGAAATCAACAAAGAGTGGCTGAGTTATATTTGAAAAGAATTTCTATTCCATCTTTACAACAAGAGTTTTCATTTCTCTCTTTCTTTTTTTTTTGTTTCGAATGAGAAAAAAGTGAATAAAATGAAATGTCGTTGTTTGTAAAGAATCCCATCGGTGTGGATTGTATTCTTCCTCGTCGTCAACTATTATTCACACCTTACAAGTGTTCAACTTTCTGTCCTACTCATCGATTCCCTACACTTTATATTCGACAATCGTCTACTATTGGTTTCACTATGACTCAGTCTACTCAAAAAGTTGGCTCAAGTGTTTGTAAGGATCCTTGTGACCTGATTGGAAACACTCCCATCGTCCAACTCAAGAAAATACCAGCTACCGAAAAGGATTGTCAAGCTATTATCTTGGCAAAACTGGAGTCCATGGAGCCTTGTTCTTCTGTCAAAGACCGTATTGGTAAGAGTATGATTTTACAAGCTGAACGAGAAGGTAAAATACAACCCGGTAAAAGTGTATTGATTGAACCTACTTCTGGGAACACTGGAATAGCATTGGCTTTTATTGCAGCTTCACGTGGATATTCTCTCATCTTAACTATGCCCGAGTCGATGTCCATCGAACGACGAATGATACTCCGTGCCTTTGGAGCACAAGTTGTGTTGACTCCTGCTTCAAAAGGTATGAAAGGGGCTGTAAAGAAAGCAGAAGAATTGTTAAAAACTATACCTAATGCATACATGTTGCAACAGTTTTCCAATCCTGCCAACCCTAAAGTCCATTATGAGACGACGGGACCGGAGATTATGGCATCTGGAGGTTGTGATATATTTGTTTCAGGAGTAGGTACTGGAGGAACTATTACAGGTACTGGAAGATATCTAAGGGAGAAAAATCCGTCGGTCCAAATAGTTGCCGTAGAACCGAGTGAGTCTCCTGTATTATCGGGAGGCAAACCTGGACCTCATAAGATTCAAGGAATTGGTGCAGGATTTATACCTGATATATTAGATACGAGTATTTACGATGAAGTATTTCAAGTGAGTTCTTCTGACGCTATTACTATGGCCAGAAGGATGGCTATAGAAGAAGGCTTATTGGTTGGGATATCTTCAGGTGCTGCTGTTTATGCTTCTATTGCTATTGGAAAGAGACCGGAGAATCATGGAAAACGGATATTATGTATTATTCCTAGTTTTGGAGAACGATATTTGACGAGTGCTTTATTTGATCCCCAACGAGAAGAAGCTTATAATATGCCGACGGAATCGATGGAAGACGACTCATAATAAAGTATTGTGTGAATTTGTGATATAAAAACCAAACACTTTTGATATGTCTTTATTGCATCATCAGGACGACCAACCACTTCAACCATCCATAACAGAACAAGAAGAAGAAGATAATATACCTGAACGTTGGCAACTATCCAGTTTATGTATGCAGTGTGGTCAACAAGGAGTGACCCAGTGCTTGGTACGAGATATTCCTTTTTTCCATAGAGTCATATGTATGTCCTTTGATTGTCCTCACTGTGGGAATCATAATAACCAAGTATGTTGTATATAATAATATAGTTGAATCATCCTATATTTGTATAGGTAACTTGTGCTCGTGATATTGAACCTTATGGAATACGTTGGACTTTACATATGACAAAAGAACAAGAAGATAATTGGTCTAGACAAGTATGGATATCTGATTATGCCACCATTCGAATACCTCAAATAGAGTTGGAAATACCTCCATCCAAACAACAAAGAGAAGGAGGAAGAATAACAACGGTGGAAGGCATTTGGTTACAAGTGGTGGAGGATTTACGAGTTGTGAGTGGAAAGGAAGAAACAGCTCAATCAATAGAGTCTTATATAGAACAACAATTGTTACCTTTAAGACATGAAGTTGACTTTGTGTTGGAATTGGAAGATCCTTCAGGTTCAAGTAGAATAGAATGGAGAGTTCCTGAAGATAAGAAGGAGGAACCTGGAATGATCATATCCAATATTCATATATGGGATAAGAGTTTACAAATGACGCAATATATAAGAAGCAAAGAAGAAAATGAATATCTTGGATGGATATCATCCACTTATCATAATAATAATAATAATAATAATGAAGAAGAAGAAAAGAGAAATGAGGATTCTTCAACTATTGCACAAGATGAAATAGTCAAGTTATCAAGTAATTGTCCTTGTTGTGGTTTACTTGGAGAAAACCGAATACATTGTACCGATATTCCTTATTTCAAACAAGTACTTATCATAGCTTTTACTTGTACACATTGTGGATATAAAACCAATCATATACAAAGTGGATTGGGAATAGAAGAACGTGGAAGAAAGATAACTTTACATGCTCAAAATGAGGATGACTTATCAAGAAGTGTATTGTTATCAGATACTTGTCATATTATGGTCCCAGAGTTATCATTACAAGTTGAAGGATCATCTTTTTGTAAATGGAGTACAGTTGAAGGAATATTCAAAGATATTGCCGAGAATATGGAAAATCAATATTCCTTTTTATTAGGCGATAGTATGAAACCTGAACAAAGGGAAAAGTGGCAATCCTTTTTACAACATTTGAATAGAATAGCAAATGGAGAAGAATGGGAGTTTACTTTGATATTGGATGATCCAGGTAAGTTATGTTATGAAATAATATTGTTATTTATTGGATTATTTGTCAATATAGCTGGAAATAGTTATATTCAGAATATTTGTGCACCAGAACAAGATCCACAATTGGAAATAGAAACGTATGAAAGAACTCCAGAAATGAATGAAGCTTTAGGATGCGAATTCAGTTCAATTGGAGACGTTGGATGAAGTCCACTTTCCATACAGAACCTTATGTTGTGGATGAAAAAGTAGTATTTCAAGAATATTTTTGTATCTATCGTAGAAAAGTAAACTTTCAAGAACAACAACATAGTTTTGATATAGTGGGACACCCAAATAGTAACTTTAGTGCTGCTTTGGTATTTCCTTTCGATGCCAAGAAAAAAACCGTCACACTATTGAAAGAATATCAGTCAGTAACCGGCTTTTGGAAGAATACAACTCTCCTTCTCACTCTTATCTAGTCCTGGAAGTAACTCTCTCCTTTATAGTTTTCCTGGCGGTTTGTTTGATTCCAAGAAACACGCTTCAATAGTGGATACTGCAAAAGCAGAACTGAATGAAGAAGTATGTAATAATCGTGAAAGTTTTGAATACAATCCACATCATCCTGATGATTCTAATAATATGATCTTTCATCTAGGCACACATGGTAGCAAACCAGTGGTATCCTTTGACTAGTGAACAAGGAATTCTTCAGGTACAAACCACGGGTGTTTGATAAAACTCTAAGAGTTGGTGCATAGGATAAATATTCAAGGAATCGATTACACATGTTTTTGGCAATCGATTGTGAAACGATAGTTGATTATCAACCAAGAGATGCTGAAGAATATATGGATATCGTTTCCGATGTGGATGTTCATACTTTACCTCTTTTGATATATGAAGGGAAGATGGCTTTACCTTCGAGTTGTTTGGTTTGGTTAGGATTGGAACAACTGAAAAAGTTGAGATTTTTATAAAGAGTTTTGTATGATATACAGTTGTGTTGTTTTCTATAAAAAACAGAGACAACTTTGGAAAGTATTTGAATGAATGATGATAGATGGACAAGTTGTGTGGGCTAGTACGGAATAGAGTCATTCTAAGAGGCTTTTGTAGCCAAAGTTTGAACCTTCATCAACCAACACAACAAAGTTCTAGAATTCAATATTTTGGTAAACCAGATACTTCAAGATATTTGCCTTTTGCACCTTGTAACTCGTTAAAGCTTCCACAGTCTGAGTTTGAAAAGTTACCGTTGCCTGTAAAACAAGTATTGGAACCAAAGTATTGGGATGAAAGAAACCATCAAAGGGCAGAAATATGGAACGCTGTTTTAGAGTTTCAACGAAAGCCTGGTGACACGGGGTCAGCGGAAGTACAAGGTAAGGATGATGGATTGTGCTGCTCAGAATCGCTGTTTATATTGGGAATAGTCGCAGTGTTCACAAAAAGACTACAAGTATTGGAGAAACAATTGAAGAGAAAAAAAGATGATAGGAGAGCTCGATTTTTGTTTGATCACTTGACGTCGAGGAGACAAAGATTGTTGCAGTATCTAGCTAGACAAAACAAAGGTAATGCTCTTGATGATGATGGCTTTTTGCGTTTTGCTAAAGAACTAAATGGGTGTGAAAATAGAACATTGTGCTCAAGTGATGGCAAGACTGGGTTTGGAAGCAAGTGCTATGTTTCCAAAGGATACCGGCGCTATGTTCCATAGAGATCATCCTTTTATACGTTTTGGTGATATGAAAACAAGCCCCGGAAAGCAACAACAACCACATAGTACGGATAAAAATAACAATCCAATAGGAGCCTAAAAAATCTTTCAGTGTAAAATGAAATAAATTAGAAAACTCTGTGTGATCTCAAAGTCATAGAATCTTGAAAAAGCCAAAAGTTCCAGTAAACAAATTTACCACGCTCGAACTTGAATGAGCAAGACATTCCAAAAAAAACCAGAAAGAACAAGCAAAACATCAAAAAAGACACGATAATTGAATGTAAAATTTTTTAATATTTATAAACATTCACAAACTAATCCAATCTTG
Source organism: Galdieria sulphuraria (assembly GCF_000341285.1). Classification (NCBI taxonomy): domain Eukaryota; phylum Rhodophyta; class Bangiophyceae; order Galdieriales; family Galdieriaceae; genus Galdieria; species Galdieria sulphuraria. Next base: position 35,523 of record NW_005178457.1, read on the forward strand.
AAGATTTTTTCATTGAGTTTTTTATTAACAAATTAATTTGCAAGAAAATAACTCAAATGGAAATAAATAATAACGGGGCAATAAACGAGACTTTGAACTTTACCTACTAATTGTTAACATTCAACAACTTTGAAATTTAATAATAAAAAAGGATGATAAAATAAAAATTATTTTTAAAAACTTCATTTTAAAATTTTAATTTATGCAATTAATTTAAATCTGATAAAGTAATCAATATGTACAATATTCATAATTATTGTAGTTAGGTTACCGATGAACGGAATAATTTTAAATCCACATTGACTGATAATTTCTTTGCTGAACTAAACACCTTGGTCGCTATCACTTGATTGACTCAATTTGTATAGAAAGTGTGCCGAGTTTCCATATTCCGCGTGATAATGCATTTCTTCTGAACGTATCTGTACTTCGAATGGAATCTTATTTAATATCACCGTGGTATGTAGCGCTCTATAACCATTCAGTTTTGGATATTTGATAAAATCTTTGTTTCTGTACGCCACAGGACACCAACGTTGTTCCACTATTGTTAATACTGAGTAACATGCTTGAACTTCCTTCATTGGATTTCGAGGTTTAATAATTATACGCAATGCAATTAAGTCATAAATTTCTTTCAGTTTCCTTCCACGTTTCATTTTTTTATATATTGAATAAAGACCTTTCACTCTTCCATGAACGGTAAAGGACAAAATCTGGTTCTGAATTTTACTTGATGTGTCTAGCAACCGACAAATATGGAATCTAGCATATTCCAAAATTTTAGAACGCTGTTGTAAAATTCTTCCAATATGACGAGAAAGACTCTCGTACTCCGTAGGATAAAGAACATGAAAAGCAACTTCTTCCAATTCCAACTGAAGTTTCCATATACCTAAACAACTAGCAACTGGAGCCAATACATGTAAACAAATCTTTGCCAACGATTCGTCTATACCAGCGATAGAAAATGGACTGTTACATTGGTATCGCAAATCTATTAAGAAAACAACCAATGCTATAAGAAGACCGCGTTTATCCTTGGCATGTTGATACAAATCTTGTACCATCTTTGCTGATTCCGTATCACATCGACCAAAGCAACTCCATATGAAAGATAATGAACGAGATACGCTTTCCACCAGTACTTGAAAACCACTTCCAATGGAAAGGTTCTGAACAGGAGAATTGGAAGGAATATTTACTAATATCCCGGCAACTATGGTCAAGAAATCTGCCTGTATCTCACACAACACTTGCGCAATGTGCAAACCTCTCTTTACACGATACAAACTATATTTGCTACAAGCAAAGATTCTAGCTTGACACAAGTTCAATATACTTCGTTTTGCACCTGGCAGGTGAGCAAGTTGGTTGCTCAGTTGTTGCCACAAGGAATAAAAGTCTTCATTTTCTGGGTTATTTTCAAACCAATGAAACAGGAGATCTTCTGGAAAGGTCGTATATTGTAAATTTTTGGAGTTTTCCAGGTTTTGGTGGATGGGATGCTGTATCTTGCTGGATTCTGTAACCGACAAGTTACTGCTTCCCAAACAACTCCTAGTCAAAGGACTGGATAGCTGTCCAATTAAGGGCAAGCCTTTACACAGTTCATGTAGTTTACTACAATAGCAAATATGTTTTTGGGTGAATAGAAAAGAAGTGGGTATCCTGTACGAAGAAACTTCTCTCCAAGTTACAAAACCCCACTGCATATCCGTCTATAGACAAAAGATTCTATTTGCTGTCAAAATGGAATGGTTTGGTAGAGAGAGAGAGAGAGAGACGGTGGCTCTTAAAAAGTTATCAGTTTAGAAATAACGGGTTGTGAGAGATTATAAAAAAAAGTTCATCATTAAATATTTGATGAGAATAGTCAAAGTATCAAGGTTATCTTTACTTTATCTTATATTTGTAGAACCTTGACTAAAGAATAATATCCATTATAATTAAGCAATTTGTCACTACAGCAGACATCAAGAGTTTTAGTTTGTAATAAAGCCATATATGAACTCCTCCCATTCCTTGTTGTTTTGGTTACTGTTGATCCATTGGAACATCGAAAATGGATTGGACCTTTTAAAAGCTTTCCCACTACAACCCAATTCGATTCACGTGCATCGATAATTTTGAGTGTCTGTTTGAGAATGTCTCAAGAAGCAGCAGCATTTAAACGAGCAGAAGAAGAAAAGTGGAGCCGTGCAGGTGAAAAAAGGTGGCAATTATTTAAAAGGCTTGAAAAGGATAATGCGACTGCTAGCTTCTTTTTAAAGAATCAAAACATCTTTCCAGGTGCCAAGGTTTTGGAACTTGCTTGTGGTTCTGGAGAAACTACTCTACAAGTAGCTGCTAAAGTTAGAGGCTACTCTATTCCCTCTGGACAAACAACAGGTGAAGTTGTAGATAAGCTGTTAGAGTTGCTTCACCCGTCAAACACGAGTGTGAAACCTGCCTCCCCCGGTGCCACTGGTTCTGTCATTGGTGTGGATATAGCTAAAGGAATGTTGAATATCTTTCAAAATAGACTAGAGAATACTGTTTTGAAGGAGTATGTAAAACTTGTAGAAAGTGACATTGAAGAATATACCATGCCAAAGGAGCATTTTGATGCGGTTATTTCGCAGTATTCCATTCCTCATTTTCCCAATGCAGTTGAAGTTTTGAAAAATGTTCGACAATCTCTGGTTCCTAACACTGGCAAGTTTGTCACAGTCATTTGGGGACCAGTGTCTCAATGTGACATTTTCTCAATTCCTAAAAAGTTTCTAGGAGATCCTCATGGTCACCATCATCATCATCATCATGAGCATGAGCATGAGCATGAACATCATCACCATCATCATGAGCATAATGACAACCAATCCGTACATTGTCATTGTGGTTCACCTCAACATACTTTGAAACAAATTGAAGCTGCTGGTTTTCGCTTTACCACAGTAGAATTTCCTGTAGTTTATGACTTTCCAACAGCTTCTGATTACTTGCATTGTCTTTCTGAAATGAATCAAGGTATGAAGGAGTATATGGGAGAACCAGGAAGTGAAAATTGGCGACAAGTGGAAAGCTATGTCAAAGAAAATAATAGTATTCAACTTTCAGATGGTTCAGTAGGCATTCGATTGAACAATATAGCTATTGGTGTTAATGCTGAGCCTTGATGGTGTAGTTTTCAATAAAGAGAGTTTTTCTAGAAGAAGAGAAAATGTTTCGGGAAAGAAAGAAAAAAGACATGGCGCTTCAATTATGCGCCATTTTGAAAACGGAAGAAAGATTGGTCTTTCATGTTCCATTATCGGAAACTTGTCAAGTCTTGGCAAGTTATTCTATTCATATGGATAGTGTTTACACTTTTCATTGTTATTTTCTATGGTGAACTGAATGAAAGACGAAAAAGTCGAAACTATTTTTCTCATGTGCAGAAAGGGTTGCCTTTGGTCCATGATATATTCTTTGGAGTCATCACTTGTGAGGTAGTGATATCTTCTATCGTTTATAAAAACATAGTATCCAATCAAAGGTTTTAGAACTATGCAGAAACCTATGCAAAGGCTGTCTTCCAAACCTGGGGAAAGCTAGTCGAACCGTCCATGTTGCGGTTTTTCAGTGACTCTCCTCACGCTACCATACCAACCGTCGTCACACCCAAAATCGATATCACTGGAGTAAATAAAAAGTTAAAGACCAACTATCAAAAGCGTGTGGCTCATAAAGAGCGTTACTTTCGAGAGGAAAGTAATAGGTCCTTACAAATGTTTGCTTGGGCTTGGGACCACGTACCTCAAGCAAAAGTAGGTTGCTTACCTTGTGAAGAAACATGGAAAACTAAACGTTGTATGGTATTTATCATCAGTGGTTTTATAAATGTGATGATGATAGCTTTGTGAGAGTGGAGTTGTTACAAGAGATATTGAGACAGTTTGACCATACCAAACCTCTGTATATAGGTTCCACTAGGAGGTTCCAAGGAAAACTTGTTCCTGTGTTAGAAAGGTAGCTATAGTTATCGTATTGGATGATATGATGAGATATGTATCCCAACATTGTTGATAGGGACGCTTCTTGGACTAGGGATATTCATTTGCGTTATGCTATGGGAGGTGCAGGATATGTATTGAGTCGTGGGTTGTTAGAGAAATGGAGACCTTGGATGAATCAATGTATTGTATATAATGGAGAAGACAAAAATATTGCCAAATGCATTTTAGATACTTTGCATATAGAACCAATCAATTTGCCTGGTTTGTGTGTAAGTCATGGTCACATTGAGTGCCATCTTTTTGTGAACACTCTCTTTTAGTTTGTTCATCCAGACAAAGTGGATTCAGTATCTAGAGATAGTGTTATTGCATTTCATCAGATAAGGGGAATGGAGGATTCGATGGAATTATTTCGAAGGTTTTATTTAGATAGAAATAGATATGACTCTGGAGGAGATGCGATTCCCTAACTGTTTCAATAAAACCACAAAATGGTCATATATATATATATTTATAGATGTTCTTATCCGTTTCGGTTATTGTTTCCTTCTGTCAATAATCGACTATTCTAAGCTTTATTTTCCAAGTTCGTTGTTTGCTCTTCAACATCGGGTTGAATTTCAAACAACATCGCTTCTCCTGAAACCAAATCATTCGGACCAAAATGGATTTCCTTTACACATCCAGCAATAGGAGAAAGGATCTGATGAGTCATTTTCATAGCTTCCAACACCAAAATGGGATCACCTTTGTTGACTTGCTGACCTACAGTAGCCAATACTTTAGCTACACGCCCTGGCATAGGACTTTGAACCTTGTATTCCATGAATGAAACTTTCCGAGATGAAAAGAATAATGACAATACTTACTGCTCCATGAGATAGAGGAGAGCTAGTTTCCAAAGAATCTCCTCTTTCAAAAGCAAGCATACTTTTAGACCGTTTGAAACGTGCAACTATAGCTGAACTATCTGTAAGCTCCTTATAACCCGTCGTCATAGACTTGTTCAAAGAACTCAATCCTTCTCGATACACAACGACTTCAGAACCAACTTGATAAACATCTATCCATTCTCGAAAACTGGTTCCAACATCAGGTTGCGAACGCATATCGGTTTCTGTATCTTGCGGTAACTTCCACTCTAGTTTCATTTTTATCATATAATCTGCTGATGCTTTGGTTCCAGCTTTTACAGCTACATCATCTCGTTCATCCAGGATAACTTGTCTTTCTAAAATACGAACCAGTGCTTGATGTTCCTTCAACTTGGCCAAAAACAATAACTCTGAAGCTTCCGAAGATTCTAATCGAGTCAATTGTACGTGAATTTCCTTATCCTTTTCTGCAGCAGTGGAGAATTTATCCGGAATCAAATCCATGGAATAACGCTGTTCTAAATGTAAACGAAACAAGGATAAAGCAGGAAGACACCAAGGATCAGCACTTTGACGTGAATATTGGACGTATGAGTCAAATAAAAACTGAGCAACTGAAGCACAAACTGCACAATGTCGAACAACCCAACCTGGTAATGGCATAGTCAAGTCTTCCATATTTCGTTCCAAAAAGCCAGTATCTATTCCAGTCATAGCAAATTCTTCCAAACGTAAGATTCGTTGTACAAATTCAATATTCGTTGGGATACCAAATACACGAGTATGGAATAATGCATCTACCAGTCTTTGTCTAACTTCTTCTCTCGATTGACCTGATACAATCAACTTGGCAATCATTGGATCATAAAATACGCCAACCATATCGCCTTCTTTCATACCCGAATCAATACGAATAGGAACGGAAGGATTGGAAGAAAAGGATTGTATCGTTGGTGGATATATGAGTTTATGAATGGTTCCGGCTTGAGGAAGGAATTGATCAAAAGGATTCTCTGCATATATTCTCACTTCCATTGCATGACCACTTAATGGAATCTGTTGTTGATGTAAAATGGGTAAATATTCTTCATTCGTAACGCGTAGTTGCCATTCTACTAAATCTTGTCCAGTTATCATTTCTGTAACTGGATGTTCGACTTGTAAACGAGTATTCATTTCCATAAAATAAAATGGAGGATTTGTTTTCCAATCTTGTTTTGATGATAACTGTTCGTTGTATGATTCCAATCGAGTCGCATCCAAAATAAACTCTACCGTTCCTGCATTTTCATAACCAACCGCTTTGGCTGCTGCAACTGCAGTCTCACCAAGTAGACTACGAAGACTGGAAGAAATACCTGGCGCCGGTGCCTCCTCAATGATCTTTTGATGTCGACGTTGAACAGAACAGTCTCTTTCATACAAATGTACACAATTGCCATGTTTGTCAGCAACAATTTGTACTTCTACATGACGAGAAACAGCCAAATATTTTTCTAAAAGAATATGAGTATCTCCAAACGAACTCGATGCTTCTGCACGAGAGGCTTCCAATAAACTTAAAAACTCGGACTCGGAATGCACAATCTTCATTCCTTTTCCACCACCTCCCATAGAAGGCTTGATCATGACGGGAAAGCCTAACCGATAACCAATGTCATTCGCTGGTCCAAATATCAAAAAACAAGATACCGATTCTTTTGGCTTCTTCAAGTAATCTCTTATCGGACTGGTCATCTCCATGATAACCTGGAACTACAGGAACACCTGCAGCTTGCATGATAGACCTTGCAGCAGCTTTCGAACCCTAAAAGAAAGTTTACATACAATGAGTTACAATCATATTCAAGTTACCATTTTCTTTATGGCTTCAACAGGAGGACCCTAATATGGCAAACTTGCTTGAGTTTCTTGGTTCATTACAAAAAGCTATCAATGCGTACCACAAATAGAATACCATTTTGTCGACATTTTTCAGCAAAAATACTATTTTCGCTTAGAAAGCCATAACCTGGATGGATGACTTGAGCACCCACTTGTTTAGCTGCTCTTATGATATTGTCCATGTTTAAATAGCTCTCTGTAGAAGGTGGAGGTCCTATTTCAAACACAACAATCTTCGACAGCAAACAACCATAAAGATACCACAAACCTATTCGAATAGCTTCGTCTGCCCAATCGACGTGCAATGAGTTACGATCAGCATCACTATAAATAGCGACGGTCTTCAATCCTAACTTCTTCGCAGTGCTACAACAAAAAGAGAGTTTGAACCAAAGTTTCTACTGTAAGTGCATAGAAAGGGTATTACCGGAAAACTCTACAGGCAATTTCTCCACGATTCGCAACAAGTAGCTTGTCAAAACGAAACGATGGTTGTGTGTTGCGGTCAATAACTTTGCCAGTTTCTACACCATTCTCTTTCCATGTTTCCAGGATCAAACGGTTGTTATGAAAGCTTCGTTTTTGAAAAATAGAGAAAGGAACAGAAGAACAAGTATACGTTGACCATATACTTTTACAAAGGTTTTCAAAGGAGTTTCTTGAAGGAGCCCTTTTCCACATGACCAGACGAAAATCTGTCAATGGGACAAATTAACTCGAACCTAGCAATTCCTATCTCTCTCTCTATATATATATATATATATCTATATATATATATATATATATACTTGGACAATTTTTTTCATACAAAAGACAATTCTCCTCTTTGTTTGGTCCACCTACTCCAATTAAACAGAAACTATTGTTGAGTTACTGACTCTTTCAGCTCAACCACCCACTCTTGTATATATCTCTCAAATATCACAAGTTCTTCACAAACACTCAAAAATAGTCAACAGTCAATGGAAGCTTTCACTCTTCTCACGCTTTTCTTGAACCAAGACTTCCTTTAGTTTCTGAAACAGTTCCTTCTTCGTAACTTGAAGTCTTTGTATTTCTTCTTTCAAACGCTGTATTTCTCTTTCTTCTTGCTCCAACTGTGTCACATCCCACTGGTTCAACTGTTGAGACTGTGAGGCTTCTTGTAACCCCAAGGTTACTAGTTCCTCTTCACCTTTCATAAAAGAAAGTTCTGCTAGCTTTATTTTCCTTATTTCTTCCATAAAAAAGGGCATATCTTCGTTAGAAGGTCCATCAAAGATATGAACGCGAGGTTTACGCGCCTTTTCGGAAGCTCTCAACATAATCGACTCTCTCTCCAAACCATCAACGTCACCCTCATGAACAATTGAATCATGAATGATATATTCACGCACAACTTGTAGGTACTTTATGAGAGAAATACAAAGATAAAGAAATGGAACCAATAAGATAATGAAACCAACTCTACTTTCATTTTTCCTTGTATAATTTGGAATTTCCAATATCCATAACTCTCTCAAGTTGGAATCGTTATTTACGATATCTCTCCTCCATATGCGCAATTGCAACACGTATCATTTCAGTTGCTCAACTGTCTACCTACCACCTCATAAATAACTTCCAGCTGTCCATCCGAGGAATATGACGTCGAGATGCCCAACGGAAAAATTTTCCGTTAGTAACCCTCACGTGGTATGGGCCTTTAAGAATTTCCTTCTCTCTTCAGATTCAAATCGAAGTCTTGAGGAGTTCTCGTTGCCACGGATCAAGTCTTGTGAGAAAGATTCTCTTGTAGAGCAAATGACAGATCTCGGAAACTTTAATATAACAGTAACAACAAGTTCAGGAAATACTGTTACGGCGAATATTGCAGATATCATTGTATCTGCTTTGAATAGTACTAAAGTACAATACAGTGGAGTACCATTATATGAATGGTTGATTGGTAACGCATTTTCTTCCACAAATGGTGCTGATACTATGTTTGCACTTTATGCTCTGTATTTGGTGTTTTTTATGCATCTTGGTTTTGCCATGTTGACTGCAGGTTGTGTTCGAGCCAAGAACGCCAAGAATGCTTGTATGCTATTGTTGATCGACTGGGCAGTAGGAACTCTAGCTTATTATTTATTTGGTTATGGCTTTGCCTTTGGTGCCAAACCTTCTGAAGGTGCTAGAGGATTCATTGGCTCTCATTTCTTTGCCATGTCTGGTGTTCCTACCAGAGATGCCAATCTTATCAGTGGATTTCCTTCCAATGAAATTATCGGTTATTTTTCTTCACTTCCTGGAGGTGCTAGAGCTCCTGCGGCAGATGACAGTGGTAGTTGGGGAAACATGTTGTTTCAATGGAGTTTTTGTATTACTGCTGCAGCTATTGTGAGTGGTTCTGTATGTGAAAGGGTTTCCGTGTTGGGATATACCATTTTTTCATTTTGGATGACGAGTTGGATATATCCTGTCTATGAGCATTGGGTATGGGACTCTTTTGGTTGGTTTGGTGCTGTGAAATCAGATGGACCTTTATTTGCTGGTAGTGGTTACATTGACTATGCAGGTTCTGGAGTAGTGCATACTATTGGAGGAGTTGCTGCTTTATGGGGTGCAATATTTGTGGGTCCAAGAATTGGAAGAATCGATAGCAATGGCAAAATGGTTCCTATACCTGGTCATAGTTCCGTTTTGGTGGTATTAGGAACGATGATTCTTATTTTTGGTTGGTATGGGTTCAATCCTGGTTCAGCTCTTGCCATTAGTTTGCCATCACAATACACTACAGTCATGCGATGTGCCATCAATACGACTATTGCACCTGCAGCAGCAGGAGTAGCTTCTATGATCATTACTCGAATACTTTACAAGAATTATGATGTGAATGCCATGTGCAATTGCATTATTGGTGGTTTAGTAGCTATTACTGCTCCTTGTTCTACTATTGAAAATTGGGCTGCAGTGATATGTGGAGTGGGTGCTGCGATAGTTTATCATGTGGGTTGTCGTGTGGAACAATGGCTTAAGATTGATGATCCTTTGGATGCGGTATCTGTTCATGCTTTATGTGGTAATTGGGGTTTGATTGTGGTTGGTTTATTTGCCGCGAGAGATGCACGTTATGCTGCTTATGGAAGTGCACCTGCTTGGGGTGCTTTTATGGGTGGAGGAGGAGACTTGTTGGCTTGTCAACTCATTGGTATATGTATTCTTTGGGGATGGGTCAGTGCTATGAGTATTTTTATGTTTTCAATCTTGAAATATTTTGGAATTCTTCGTGTCAGTCCTGAAGAGGAAATGGAAGGCTTGGATACTTCTAAACATGGAGGAGCATGTTATCCACCTGACTTTCCAGAAGAATATAAATTAAAGAGTATAGTGGATAACGACGAAGAGGTTCAATATGGTATGACAAAAGAAGAACAACAACAAGTAGTAATACCATCATCACATTTGTCAGCATAAACCTATTTTATATTCTGTTGTGGTTGAAATAGATTTGCGTTATGTTTGTATTTCCGTGGATCCCATGTATTTCTATACATAAGGAACTCTGGAAAGACTTGATAAAGTTTGAAATTTGTGGATGAATGGAAGTTTATCATTTTGGAAAAGAAAGTTGGTTAAACTCCATCTTTTATCCTAGTCAACCATATATAGTCTTCAACTTGAAATGACACAATATGCACTTACACCATTCTATTGGACAATCCATTTGTGGTATTCCAATTCCTTCCCTTATGTGGTGGTGGTGGTGCCTACCAAAGGTTTCATTATCCTCTTGGTTTGTAACAAGTTCAGTTTGTCAAAAATGGTTCAACCCTTCCTTTCCTAAGAATATTGGGTCTATTCTTTTAGGAACACTGTGGTTGGTTGTATCATTTTTACTGTTGTGTTGTATACTTGCCATTGTTTCTGCTCTGCGACACTGGCTCGTCCATAGTTACCGCTGGTTGTTCACACCATGTTATAGAAAGATACCTTTTGCAGGAAAACCTCAGCAATTGCAGTGGTGGAGATATCTTTTTTATGGTCATTCCTCTTATGCCGCTGTTATGGCTTCTCCCAATGAAATTGCCAGATGGTTCCTTCAAACAAGAACCAAGTTGCACTCCTATCTATTCAGTTATTGTTTTATGTTTCTTGCCCCAAGAATAGCGTTGGTTTCACCAGAAGCAGCTAAACATGTGATGGTGAAGAATGTACGCAATTATGTGAAACCTCCCATGGTGCGACAAGGTTTATCCAATTTGTTGGGTAACAAAGGTATCTTATTAGCTGAAGGAGATGATCATGCTAGACAACGGAGAATTATTTTACCAGCTTTTCATTTCGATGCATTGGTTCATTTGGGTCCCATTTTTCGTGCACAAGGACAACAGGTCGTTCAACGTTGGTTAAATAGACCAGAGGAAGCTATCGATGTGCACTTGGATATGACACAAGTGACGATGAATGTGATTGCGTTGGCAGCATTTGGATATGATCCCAATACGGACTCTGGTCAAGAGTTGTATCGAGCTTATCGAGATATCTTTACACAGAGACCACCATCGAGAATGTTAGCCATGTTGTTTTCATTGTTACCCAGTTGGTTGTTACAAAGTATGCCCTTATCAAGGTTGTTAAGAAGACAACAGAGTAATGTACGACTGGTGAAGAAAAAAGTAACAGAAATTGTACAAAAACGACGTGAAGAATATGAAGCTTTGTTGGTTAAGGATAGCAATGCAATGGGAAAGTCTACAACAAATAGAGATTTATTGGATATGTTGGTGGCTGCTAGAGATCCCGAGTTGGAAAAGAAAAGTTCCCATTTGCCTTATTTGACGGATGAAGAAATTACCAGTCAAGCATTGACATTTATGGCAGCTGGACAAGTTACTACAGCAGTGTTATTATCTTGGACACTGTTCGAATTGAGTATCCATCCCAGTGCTCAAGAAAAACTGAGACAAGAATTACAAACAATGGAGACCACTTTATCGACACAAGATATTACTGAAATGGTACAGCATTTAGATAAGTTGGAGTATTTGGATGTTGTTTTACATGAAAGCCTTCGATTACATCCACCAGTATTATTTATTACTAGACAAGCGGTACAAGATGATGAAATTTTAGGTTTTCCCATTTCTCAAGGTGCTATTGTCAACATTCCTATTGTAGCATTGCATCGAGATCCTGAACAATGGGGACCTGATGCTGAAAGTTTTCGTCCCGAACGTTTTTTATCCAGTGACAAGAACAATGTTGTTATACAACGACATGCCATGGCTTGGTTACCTTTTTTGTATGGAACTCGAGCTTGTACAGGTCAAAGATTTGCCATGTTGGAAGCAAAGACCATTCTTTTTGAACTATTGACAAAAGTATCTGTACGTTTACAACCAGGTTGTGAAGTTAAAGGATATGGAATGGTTTCTGTCCCTCGAGATGTTCGTTTGCAAGTTGTTGATTTGCATAAAGAATAAAATGGTGGATGTTGATGATAGATAATGGTTCTTTACTACTACAAAAGAATGAAATTTTTTTGATTTTCTTCATAAAATGAATTCACTGTTTTCAAAACTGAGATTGACTGGAAAGATAGCAATCATAACGGGTGGTGCAAGAGTAAGTGGTGGTGGTGTTGAAAACAATAGAAAGATATCGCTATTGGATAATCCAGGGTATCGGTAAAAACTTTGCCAAAACATTGGCTCAAGCAGGAACCCAGTCTGTGGGTCTCTTGGATTGGGATGCTACTGGTTGTCATAATACGTGTGATGAGTTGCAACAACAGTTTCCAGATACACTATTTATACCGTATCAAGTGGTAAGGTATGAGGTTCAAGTAGGATGCCTTTTCACGGGTATATTAGGACGTCTCACAAAAGGAGTCGATTGAAAAGGTCATCGACGACTTTGCCAACAGTCAAGGAAAACGACTTGATAGTGAGTAGAGAAAAAGAGGACATAGCGATAAACAAAGAAGAATGACGGGTGAATGTCATAGTTGCTTGTAACAACGCTGCAATTATATATAGTGGTATCGACGCTTCCTTTGCTGCAGAGAATACAAGTTTAGAACAATGGCAAAAGACCATACAAGTCAATCTTACTGCAAGTAGTGTCTTTGGGATGTTTGGAGAGAAGTTGTGATGTGCTGATATAGGGAGTGTTTCTGTGTTGTCAAGCGGAAGCCAAGTGGATGATACCCAGAAGATATGGAAAAATCATCAACATAGCTTCCATGTCAGGTGAGAAATGGATATGAGTGGCCTAGAGAGATGGATGGATGATGTTGGGTTAGGACACATCGTCAATCATCCTCAAAAACATGTTGCTTATCATACTGCCAAAGCAGGCGTAGTCCATTTGACGAAGACTTTGGGAGCTGAATGGGCTGAGAAAGGAATTCATGTGAATTGTATTTCACCAGGTTATATGGATACTTGGCAAACTGCTTGTAAGTATTTGTGATGGCTATGCTCTGGTTGATAAATGTCTGCTAGTCGAACAAGTAAAACCATTGCGAGAATACTGGATACAGTTGACTCCTGCTAAACGATTGGGACAAGTAGAAGACTTGGAAGGTCCTTTTCTACTGTTGGCAAGTGATGCAAGTTCATTTATGTATGGTTCAGAAATAATTGTTGATGGGGGTTATTGTCTTTGGTGATAAAGAAATACTTTTCCTTTCACTATAGCTACTAGTGAGTGTTGATAGTCAACAAACAATGCGCAAGTTTTTTATTCTAACAGTAAATAGTATCATATTTTTTTGATCTTATACGAACCAAGTATATCGCTACCCAGTATTTTCAAAATACTAGAGTGCCAAAATTGGACTTCATACTGCAAGCAACGATAAAACTTGTTCGGAACACACAAACACACACAACTAAAACTCATTCACAAACACCAGTCAACAAAATATCTATGTACAACTGTAGAAGTTTGTAACAGGTATATACACAACCTCTGTACACACTAGTTACCACAAACAACTCGTTTTCTAAACAAAAATGCCGCTTTCCACCACAGAGGAACCTGCAACACCAACTTGCTTGCCTGAAATTTCTGAACAACTAGCTTCATTGTCTTCCAAGTCACTCCACTCCGAGTCGTTGTCGCTGTCATCTTCCAACTCTTTCTTGGAAGAAGACGCAAAAAGACTGGGATGTGCATACCTTTGGACATAATCTTTCACCTAATAATATTTATGTCTCTCTCTTGAGTAATCTGTTTCTACTAGTCGTCAACAACATAAAACTCACCTTGGCTACATACTTTTCTGGTTCTCTCATTTCCAAAGCAGCTGCCTCGCCATTCAAGGGGTCTGAGGGATTCGGATAAGTCAAAAGTTGAGGCAAAAATACTTCAAAAATGTTGACCAAGTCAAACATAGGTGACCATGTCTGGTTAATAACGTCCAAACAAACTGACCCTGACCTAACCACACTCTAAAGTAAAAAACTCAAAACCCAATAGGACACCAGTAACTTACATTTCGTCTACGTTGGGGTGATAAATACGGTTGACGAACCCAATGGAAGGTGACTTGTAGGGATAAGCTTCTGGAAGCGTGACGTGTACCTTCCAAACACCGCCCTCATAAGGTGCTAAGAAATACGCGTTAGAAAATTCAAGAGTTCAGAAAACAAGACCTACTATCTACTGGACCACAAAACTTGACAAAGAAATCCCCCACTCGGTCATTTTCTGCTAGTTCTACTTCATACTCTGCCATCATCCTACCAGGAGTCAGTATATCCTGCTTCACACTTCCAAAAGGGTTTATTACTCACAATTTCATCAAGTCCGTTTCTCTTCGTTTACTTGGCGACGCCATTGTACTCAAAAAAAAAAGACAACCCAACCACCAAAAAAAAGCGGAAACAAATGCTTCAAAAAATCGAAGAATACTCAACTGATTTCAGAAGGAGGGGTTTGGCTTTTTCTAGCCCCGAATTTCCGCCTGATTCTTCCTTCCAAAGCAAAAACTGCTTTTTGTTGTAGAAGGGAGATTACGAGGGTGCGTTCAACAGACAGCCCGCTCTGTTTCAATTTGAAGAAGAGGTTTTGTTGTTCAGAGCGCAGGTCTGGAATAGGAAAAGGAGGGCCGTATGCTGTATAGTATGGATTGATGGGCAAGTAGTCAAGAGAGAAATGTTTTTCTGGTCATTTTCTTGATAGCAGTATCCTATTTTTACGCCAATATGAATTCTCCACCAGAAGAAGAAGTTTCTATTTGGAATACTGTTCAAGAACTTGTTTCTTTAGAAAAGGATATCTATCGAGTAAAAGTGAACCAAAGGGATGCAAGGAATAGTGATAAAGAAGACTGGAGAATGGAATATAGAGAACACTTGCGATCGAAAGCAGCCAAGAGACAACAACTGTTGGAATCACTGGAAAAGGGATTGAAAAGCTGTGGTTTGGATACTTTGCGACAGACAAGAGCAGGAACAACGGATCGTTGCTTATCTGGAAAAGATAATTTGAAAAGGAATGACAATACGTGGAATCAACAAATAGAGAAAACTCAAGAAGGTGAACCAAAGCAAGTGTTCGAGTCATCGTTAAGAGAAAGAGACTCGGTGGCTTGCAAGTTGGATTTTGAAACAGCTCAGGGTAGAGACAAGTTTCAAAAACCTTCCAAATATTCTACAGTGGAAGACAATCACGTTATGAGTGAGCAAGAGTTGCAAAGAGAGTATATTCAACTCAAGAGACAATGTCATACCCTTTTGGCTGAGAATGAAACATTGGAGCAAAACTGTCATAGCTTGGAAAATTTGATAAAAACTCAAAGGAAACATATGGAATATTATGAAGAAGAGTTGGAACAAATGTCCAAAAAACTTTATCCTTCTCCACTAGAAGAGAAAACCAACATTCAAAGAGAGTCAAGAGATGGCCATGAGAAAGGGATTGTAGAAAATGCTTCGCGACAGTTTCAAGAAATTTCAGAGTCGATCCAACAACAAATGCAACTGAAATATCGTCTACAAGAACAGATTGACTCTTTAGAAGAGCACAAGGAAGAGTTGGAAAGGACAGTAAATCATTTACAGACTACAAAGGAAGAGTTGCAAGACAATATACGGAAATTGGAAAGCCATGTCCAAAATTTGGAACAGAAAAAACAAATTTCTTTGGATACTCTTCATTCCATGTTTCAACAAATACAAACTGAAGTTTCTAGAAGTATACGAGGAAAACATTATGTCACTCAGTTAGCAACCGATGTGGTTCATACGATATCATCCTATGATGGAGATAATGGTATGGTTCATCAACCAGAGGCAACTATGAATACGAATGCTATTACTATCAAAGCAATTTCCAAGTTACAAGAGAAAATGTATAGTTTACAAGATGCTTTGTCGCATTCACAAGAAGAAGCAAACCGCTACAAGAAAGCTTTGTATGCTTTAAGAGAAGAACATGAAATGACTATTCAAAGATATGGCAAAGAGTTTCAGATACTCGTTCAAGAATTACATCGAGTAAGAGTAGGACAACGCAAACGGAACAAAGATCATGGAAATAGATCTTTTCTATCTCAATTACGTTAGAATTCGTATTTGAATCTATTCCTAAAAGAAAGAGTTGAAATTCTATCCGTTTTTACTGAAAATATTCGATTTGGTTGCTTTTCCATGGAATGAAATTACCATTTCGTCTCGTGTTGTGGGACATTTGAGAATTGCAGCGGTACCCAAAACCCCTCTTGTCTTGGTCAGCTTTTGGTTGTACCTGAAGACTTGTATTGTGTCCTTTTATATTATTAAAGAATCTACGGTTTTCCAACCTTTAGATAACTACAAAACACCACATAAAGGGTACTCAGATTGCAAAGGGTCTTTTGGTTTTTGTCTTTCGATGTGGTTGGTTGAGGTTCTGGCCTTTAGTCTTTAGTACTTTGTTTGCCTTGTATAACCAATCGACATATTTAAGTTCGAATATATAGATATATATATATATTGAGAGTACCTATTCATAATTACTCTTTGGTGGAATCAACGACTTTATATAACATGGGTGACCTACAACAGGGATCTACTATAGCTACTGCGGAAAGTTTAAGTCATATTTCAAGCAACTATCATGCTATGACCCAATCCCCTTCTACGAGATTGTTTAAAGATAGTCCATGCAAGATCTTTATTGGACAGTTACCGTCAAATGTAGTGGAAGAGGACCTTCGCAGGATTTGTGAACCCTATGGAACTGTGCTAGAAACAACTATTGTCAGGAATCGTATGACCAATCAGTCAAGGGGTTGTGGATTTTGTGTCTTTCATAATAGGGAAGAAGCAGACAACGCCATTCAGGCTCTCCACGGTACGAAACCTTTTCCCAGTGGTTCCAAACCGTTACAAGTACGACTAGCTGAGAAGAATAGCGACTTTTCAGAAACCAAACTTTATATTGGTCACTTGGAACCTATTGTGGAAGAACAACAACTACGAAATGCTTTTACCAAGTTTGGAGAGATAGTGGACGTCAATATTGTTCGGCCTAGGAATGTGGATAATCAACATAACTCACCTTACAACTATGGATTTGTAGAATTTTCTGGTAACGAAGCAGCGGATAATGCTATTTTATCTGCAAAGAATGGACAAGTGTGGTTAGAAAATGGGAAGCCTTTGACTGAAGTGAGATATGCGAGACTTTCACGCAATCGTTATGGAAGAAATAGCGATGGATATTACAAAGAACGTGGTATTCCAGAAGCTATGCTTTATGATCCTAATGTTGCATTGGAAGGTTGGCCAGGAATGGATACGAATGCTTTAAGTTCACCTCCTATGATACCCTCCACTTCTTATTTTCCTCCTCCTCCTTTCAACTATTTTCCCTTTTCCAATCATGTTGCTAGTCATGTTATGTTGGATTCGAATGGAAATGAAGTGACTACTCCCAAGAGTTCAGATAATGAAGAAGCCAATTCACAAGAAGGCTTTGTGAATCAACCTAATTTAGTCAATTATTTTCCATATGGTATGTATCCTAGTGGTCCTGCATTAGGTGCTATGTGGAATCCTGAATATGGAGATCCCAAAAACCAATATAGTTCAACCAATTGGTTTCCATCTATGTATCCTTATTCACCGGAATATGCGGAATACTTGGCTGCTGCTGCTGGTGCCAATGCGCCTTCCTTTGAAACACAACAGAATCGAGTTCGAGGTCCATCTGAATGCAACTTGTTTGTATACGGAATTCCACCTGATTGGGACGATGCAATGTTGGCTAATTTGTTTCTTCCTTTTGGCAAGTTGCTTTCTTCGAACGTGTTTATTGATAAGCGTACACAAAGGAGTAAAGGATTTGGTAAGTATTATGTTTGCCATTGGAATATATTCATAGATATTCAATATGTCTTTATTCAACAGGCTTTGTAAGTTATGCTTATCCTGACTCGGCACATATGGCTATTGCCATGTTGAATGGAATGACATTACCAAATGGTAGAACACTCAAAGTTTCTTTAAAGAAAGAGAAGAATGATAACAATTCAGAATAAATATTTCTCTTTCATTGATTGATCGATCATTGCATATATTTATATATATATATATATAAATACATATTATAAAAAATTTTTGGGTGAAAATGTCAAATAGAGTGGAGGTGGGTGTGGTTTGTATTGTGTCGTTCAAGTGTACTTTGTGTGGTGACTAATATTATAGGAAGCTTGTAAACTATATGAAAAGTTGGGAAAGCGTTGGAAAAAAGGAGATAAGATATTCTTGTGGAGAACTCACACTAGAACTTTTCATGTCCCACCACGTACCCAAACCTGGGAACAAGTACTGGATCGATTATATCAACAATTAGAAACCAACGAGCCATGGAGTACTATACACAATCCAATAATACAAAGTGAAGCAACGCAACAAGGACAAGACTTTACTTGTACCATTCGTCTGTTTGAGGACTTTCATAGTCAACCTATGAAGACCTTGACAGCGGTGAATAGTTACTGTCCACTGTGTTTTTGGGACTATCAAACGATTGAAAACTTTTCCAAGCATTGGAAACGTATCCACACAATATTTCGTTGGAAGTTGGAAGGTGCCAATTTGATCGAGGTTTGTATTTTCACTCGTCGAGTGTAGATTGATGGGAATGATGGTATACTTACACGTAATCTGTGTCTGTGTGTTTGTTCTGGATAGGGTTATTTTAAACACAAAGTAGATATGTTTCAATTGTTGGAATACGTGGATGAAGTTGGCCACTTTTTTTCGAGTTATGTTACTTTGGGATGGAAACAAGAGCAATGTGAATTGATGGCTTTGAATTGGAACATATTAGCACCGACTGTGAAAAACGGTAAGGTTTACTTTTCTACGATGAAGTTTGCTACGAGTGGAATGGATGTGTGGAAAATGGCGGAGAAAACGACCAAAGCTTTGCTTGAACAATTTGTAGAACATGAGAATATTTCATATTCTTCATCTTCTCAGCCTATGAATAAGACAGAAAAAGGTATGAGAGTAGTTGTAAATGACGAGGAACAAAACATAGATAAAAGTTGTTGTATAGATGCTCAAGTTTCTTATCGAAGGATATCGAAAAGTCCAACCATGAAAAAGAATGTCGTGGGAAGCAGCAGCAGCAAATCCTCCAAAACAACGAAAGATGAGATGCCTCAATTGAAGGATCGTACTTATTATCATACAGTAACATTGCATCCAGTAGCTCCAGATGAAATGGATCGAGATAGTGAAAGCGATGTAAGTGTTGGATGTTTTCATAGCAGGAAATAATAATAATAATAATGTGGTTTCTTTTTCATAGTATTCTGAAGAATGGAAAGAAGAGTTGGAAACACAATGGTTGGAAACTGAAATATTATCGCATCGCACGAGAGTATTTTTTCAACTATGGAATTCCTTTGTGAGAAAGAATAGAGTGATTGCTGACTTTCAATTGCCAATTATTTGTGAACAATTTGTTCAAGGTGGGTGGTTGTGTCTTTTGATGGAAAGAAAATGAGTAAGTTGAGTTGTAGAACACTCCAAAGATATTGTACAATGGGATCTCTTTCATCTTTGGAGAATGCATTTATTGAATTTATTTGAATACGGTTTGATACAAAGAGCAGATATTGTGAAATGTTGTCAACCGTTAATTATTCATCAAAGCTTTCCTTAGAATACATCTTCCAATACGGATTCCTTCCCATGAGTGATATGTTTATGTAATAAAAAGTCATTGAAATTGAGACGAGTACATAAATTGGCAAGATGAGGTTCAGCATCAACCAATGAAAAAGCACTCAATGATTCAGTCAACACTTGTAAATGCGAAATAAAGTAATTGCCAATCTTGAGAATCGTCTCTTCAGCCTCTCTCATCGATAGTGATGGATTACTTATGTTGTCTTGAATACAACTGCAAAACATGACGCAAGCATTCAAGAGTTTGGATTGAGTTCTCAACAATTTTGGGTTGGTTAACATACATTGTTTTAAAATGGTATCTAAAAAGTCGTTGTGTTTGCGATTGGCAACTTCCAACTTGTCACATCCTGTTTTCAGCGCTAGTTCCATTGCCTTCCAATTGGGTTCAATCACTTCCATAAAGTCATAGTATAAGACACTGTCTAGAAAATGAATCATTCGATGAAACAGTATATAACTATTGGAAATCCATTTGTCTCGGAAACAAGAACGTTGAGTCTTTAAAAGTATCCAAACATCTTCCAATTTACGATGCACCATTTTGCATGCAAATAAATGACGGAATACAAGTTGATATTTGGTAAGCATCCTCTTCGATATCACAATGGAAAGTGGAAATGGAATGTGACAATCCAAACAAAATGCCTCATAACCAAATATGTCCTTGTCATGTATTTCATCTTTGCCAGGTGTCGTATGGTCAGTCGTATCATTCAAATGAATAATTCTTAACAACTATCAACCATTAAGACCAATCCATAGATTTTCATGAGCTAAAATTATTCGTTTGCTTACCTGAGAAGTTAAAGATTGAGGCATGAGACGACAAAACAAAGCATCCTTTTGGGTTTCCATTTCCGAAAAGTTGCAACAGCTCCGAATGGAAAGTTCTAATAGTGCATTGAGACTTTCCGTAGAAATAGTAGCGATAGGCTTATTTAACTCTTCACGAGCAAAATCTAAAAAGAAACCAAGAAAGTCTGCTTGACTCAGAAGCAAATAGTGCTTTAGAAATCCTAAAAATGATAACAATTGAAAGCGTTGGCATAGCACATCAAATAGTTCTTTTGAAGAATACATAAAACAGTTTTCAATTGACGAGAATATCTTGTCCAAAATATCTTCTTGAGGCATTTCTTCGCTTTCTATGAATGGATGATAAGATAAAGAAGAATGTTCAATATAGGACTTGGAAAGGAGAGCTTTCATGACACATTTGTATTTACCAGACGTTAATATCTAATATGTAAGTGAAATAACTATTATTGTATGAAAATCAATTTCAACTTACTTTGGTAGCAATTCCTCTAAAAAGGGATGGTACTTGAGATTTTCTTAATATAAAACGAAGTTCCCAAAAAGAGTCATCTACAACTTCACCTGGTTCCCATCCTTTGTATTTTTCTTGTTCAGTAATAAAAAATTCTTCAAATGGATCATAAATAACTCCAGAGTTCAACCAAAGAGAAAGGAAATCGATCATAGGCTGAAAGGCCACTCTCATAATATTAGTAGCTACTTCATAGGCGTCTGGATCACCTTGAAGTTGCAAAGTAATGGAATGCAATGTTCCTAATGCTAGGCTGCCTCTAATATCTGGATGGTTCAATGCATCCACAATACGTCTCAAAACAGCCATCGTTCGAAAACAAGGTTGTAAGGAAAGCCATAATGTTTGCAATGATAATTCTCCACGACGAAGTAAACTTTCAATAGAGACAATTCTTCGATAGTATTCATGAATCAAAGATTTTAAAACTCCACAAGTAGCTTGTTTAACCAACCCTGACTCATAAGTAACGTCATCGATGAATGACTGGATTCTACTCAAATCATCTGCAAGAGGTAATATACGACAGCCCAAATTGATGGCTGGATTGCAAGTCATCGCATGTTGTTGTTCCAAAGAGCGAATACTTTCCAAATAACTAGTCATTTTCCCAGATATTCCTAACAGTGCATACAACAAATCTTCTGAAATGAGAAATTCCATGGCAGCTGTTGGAAGACCCATATGGAATAGAGGAGGACTCGATTCTTTTTCATTATGACATACGTTGTCTTGACTATAAGACCTGGAATCTCGAAATGTGTCTTTAAACCAAGTAGGAAGGGTTGGATAATGCCTTTTGCCACCTTTCTTGCGTCGAATATCTTTTTTGGTTTTCTCCGTCCAAGTTGTTGGCTTTGTCAAGGTAGGCTCACTGGATATTGGAGTTGTGGGTGGGATGGACAGTTCTTCTTCAGTTTGATGGACTGGAGTATTTTTCCATTCCTTGGAATGATGAGATTTCCTATAAGTTCGCAATTGAGGAGTCTTTTCTACAATAAACATGTACACATATAAATGGCAAGAATATCAAGTTCCAAAGGTTTTTTTCTTACCTAGTTGTTCCAATAGCTCAGGTAATTGGTTCATTGGATTTGAGTCATCAGGCAATTCATCCTTGTGGAGAAACCTTGAGCCCTTCATGCAAGTATACATACGATCATTTTCTTACCTCATGAATAACATTTTCTTCGCGTATTGAAGGGAGATAATTGTTTTCATTCATGGATGAACGAGAAGAATGCTTGGAATGTGAATTCAATGGACTAGATGCTCCTCCAGTATTAGTAGAAACAACTTTTTCAATGAGACTTTGTGAGCGACTATGGTGTTTAACCTTGAAAGATTGATACGATGACTTGCTATCATCGTTAATTTGATTAACATCTTGTTGTTGTTTAGGCCTATATCGAGATTCTTGTTTATCTTCGATGTCTTCCGTTGAGATAGGGGGAACAGGAGAGACCTTTTCAAAACTCAGCCTACGAGAACTTGGTCGTGGCAATCCTGCGGAAGAAACATCAACAGATACAGTTCTTGAGTGACGAGAATATTTTTCATCAAGTGGAGAAGGTGTATTCTTCAAAGGAGAATAGACTTGTTCCTGTGATGCTCGTACTTTTGACAAAATTTGATGTAGTCGTTCACGGTATTTTCCTGGAGACAAGTCGGCTTTTCCAGGAGAAGAAATGTTTTTCAATGTATTGCTTTCCGACATGTATCATACACACACTTGTTGTTGGTTAGAAAAGGCGCACAACAATTCCCACAACAACAAGTAGTAGTAGTAGTGACGCCTCATAATTCATTTTTAATTGTGCCGTGTCTTTCAAATGGGCAAAGAAGAAGAGGGGAAATAAGATTAGCCCGCCAAGTTATGAAATTCCCCCTTTTCTGGTTTCCTATCTTTACTTTTCTCTATTCCTCTATCCATCGTATGTCAACAAAGTAAATGGATGACTATGTTTTGGGAAGAAAAAGTTCTTCCTCTCTTTTCCTTGTAATGGTTTGATAGGAACTTGTAACCTTTCACACAATGCCCTTTGCATGTATTCCAAGGCATCCTTTCCAGAAACTAAACTCACACAAATAATTTCAGCAATCCAATCGGGCATTCCATCTTCTGGTCCTCGAACCATATCACCTTTCTTCTTAAAATATCTCAATACTTTGGTACGAGGATCATCACTCAACACTTGTAACCAGTCATCACTTTCAATGATACCTGAATACGGTGCATTGACAGCTGCTTCAGCTAAATAAGCAAGTGGCTTTCTGGGCATCAAAGGTCGAATAGGAATTCCTAACGATGCCATCATATGTTCTTCTACCAAGTCTACACCCCAAGCAACCAAATTTGCATCTCTTACACACATGCCACCCATTCTGGCATTGACTTCAATCAAACGAGGACCTCGAGAAGTATATTTCACTTCGACATGAAAAGCTCCCAATACAAAACCCAATGCAAGCGTACACTGTTGTGCAAAAACCATCAACTCTTTTTGTTTCTCTAAAGGATACAAAGAAGGAATGTTGGTACCTGTTTCTTGAAACCAAGGTTCACAACAGGCCCAATTATCTGAAATAGCACAATACACAACTTGGCCACTAAATAACAACACTAACAATCCATTGCATATAGAAATACTTTTACAAGTAAATTACATACATACCATCGACATCAAATTCATCTCCGTCATAATATTCTTCCAAAATCATTTCAGTGCCTTGAGCCCAGATGGAGTCCTTTTTGGGATCCATCAAAGGCACCAATTGATTAAACTCTTCTTCCAATTGTTGATAATCATTCACTCTATAAACACCCATACTTGCTGCACCATACTAGAATATCAAATATAAGAAAATTCCTCTTCTTACAATTGAGGTATATATATATATATATATATACTTACCACTGGTTTCAAAATGGCTGGAAATCCCACCACCTCACTTGCCAAAGGCAAATCTTCTTTGTCTCGAATCAAATAGAAAGCAGGTACAGCAAGTCCCTTTTCTTTCAAACAACTACGCGTCTTTTGTTTATTTCGAGCACTTTCACAAGCAAATACTGGATTGGCCATCAACTTTAATTCGTAAGCAATGCGTGCTGCCAAAGGAACCGCATCTTCATAATAAGTAGTAACACCATCCAATGAATAATCCAATTGACGAACAAGTCGCATGGCTCTATCAAATACTGTCGAATAATCAGTGAAATCCAATTCCAAATAGTCTCTAATGAGACCTTGATCCAACAAGTTGCGTGCCCAGCTGTCTGGTCCTATTGATATGTTATTCGATAAAACAAAAGACAACGGTATAGTCTATCTCAAATATAGACAACTTACCATCCATTATGGTAACTTGTACTCCCAATTCCTTTAATCTTTCATAAATAAATCGTTTCCCTGAATAGCCAGCTTGTACAATCAATACATTGGCACCTCTCAATAATTTTCTACGTAATCTCTGGGTCTCTTCAGAAGCAGTACACAAATGACTGGGTCTTATTTGAGGAAGATTGGTAAAGACAGGACTTGAAACAGTAAACTCTTCCGATGGCCACTCAATAGTACCCACACTGTCTGATTCCTTGGTTGGTGAAAAAGCTGGAGGTAAAAAGTTAGCACGCAGAGAGTGATTTCTTGTGTCTTCATCCAAACTTCCATGAATATCTTCATCCAAAAGGGGAATTCTTTCTACTTGTGCACTTGGTTTTCTTCGAGGGTTTAAAGAAAAGTCTATTCCAACAGGATCGATCTCCATTAACGGAAAATAATAAAGGGAAGCAAATGAACTGATATGATTTCTCTCCAATGACCCAAAAGTCCAACAGAAAGCATTCGAACAAAGCCAATAACCAGAATACTAATGATAATTGTAAAGATTCTATACTACAAGTGGAACAGACATATGAAGAATATGAAGACATAGAATGGTCGGAAGCTTCTGTTCCTGTTGACAATGCTCAGGAAGAAACCACTGCACAGGAGAGTAGAACGAGTTCGACCACGCTTATAGAATGTTCTAAAGAACAGTCAGCCACAAGTTCCAAAGTAAAAAGCCCATATAGCAAAGAAGATAGATTACAGGCACTACGAATGCACAAGACCCATCTACTGATACTGCTTAGTTCTTTGATGAAACTGAACGAATTGGCTAGTGATCCTTTGGTGATAGGAAGTTGTCTCTCAGTGATTCCGAGAGACTGTCTTTTGAGTGAAGAAGAAACTCAAGCAACTGTGGAGGATTGGAAAGAAAAGTGTCGTCGTCTTGTTCTATTTTGTTGTCATTTTGTTGGACAACAAAAAAGAATACTCAACTGCAAGGATTATGGCAACTATATGTTTTGGCAACCTTTTCATATTCAGCAGTGGTTAGAGTCACCAAGACCTGTGGCTTCCCTATTTGTTGTTTTTGTATGCGCGATATTTCGTGGTTTAGGAATGCGATGTCGTTTGGTTCAGAGTTTGATACCGTTTCAAAGACAGCCTTGGTGGACAAGAGATGAAGTTTTTAGAGATGCGAGAAAGAGGAATTCAACTGTTCAGCATTCCAATACCAACAACTTGTCTTGTTGTGATGATTCCTTTTGGTGGTTATTTGCACCGTGGATGATGGAGTTGGGTAAGTCCATGAATAGATAAGAACAATCATTCTAAAGCATTCTCTTTGTAGCTTTGCCTGGTAGTTTGTATTGCAAGGAAATGTCTTGTCATTCTTTAGAGTCACTTCCTTGTATATATTGGTTGGAAGTATATTCTCCCCTATTACAACGTTGGGTACATATCGATCCTTTTCATTTATTGATAGATGAACCAAGTTGGGTAGAGTCCAGTTATAAGAAATGGAAATGGCATCCCTTTAGACAGCGAATGATATATCCAATATATATTACTGCGATAGAAAATGTACGAGATGATGTGACCATCATAAGGGATGTAACTCTTCGATATATTTCTCTTTCCATCATAAGAAATCAACGACTGAAAGATGAATTTTGGGAGAAGACTATGGAAGCTTTCAGTCATACTCAATATCAACGAAACATTATTCAATCAGATGTATGTATCATACATGAAGAACGAGAATGGGAATATTGGAATAACATGGAACCCATTCCTAACCAAATACAAAAGTATGTATGAAATATTGTATATAAAGATATGAGTCATCATATATATATATATATATATATATAAAATAGGTTAAAAGGTCATCCTCAATATGTTTTAGAAATGCACCTAAAGAAATATGAAGCTATTTATCCCAAAGATAGAATATTGGGTTATTGTGGAGAATATCCAGTATATCCTCGTTCAAATGTTCATATTTTACATACGAGGTAAGTAAATAAAATAGATATTTCAGACATACTTGAATAGAACAGAGATGGTTGGATACGTGAGATGAGACAAGTGTTGAAGGATCAAGTTGCTTGGAAAAGAGTTACGTATATTTGTGCTTGTGATGAAAGAAGACTGACATTGTATATATCAATAGGTCAAGACAAAAAGAAATGCAAATCATGAAGAAGGAACCGAATTATTTGGAATATGGCAAACTGAGCCTTTTACTCCTCCATCTGTAGAGAATGGAAAAGTGCCTAAGAATAAAAGAGGACAGGTAGACTTGTGGAGTAAAAGTCATTTACCACAAGGGTAGGATAAGAAGAGAATCTATTTTATGGATATTGTTTTAAGATGGAGTTTAAGTTGCATACATGTGAGATATTCCAATGCTGCCATGATAGCCAAACGCCTTTCTTTAGATTATGCACCAGCTATGATTGGTTTTGATATTCATCAAGGTCGTTCTGTTCCTATATTGGATGGGATTGTGATTGCAAAAGAATATCAAGCAAGTCTATGTTATCTACTTGCCAAGAAATGTCCATTAAGTTTATGATATTTAGGAAGTTATAGAGGATGCTTGTAGACAAGATTGCCAACACAAGGAAGATGAACAAATGAAACGAAGATATGAACGAGCACTTCAGTTATGGAAGGCTTGTATTCGTCATGTCCAAAGTCAACTTCGAGTAAGTCATTTGGAAATAGAAGGAAATGTAACCATATTGCTTTGAATATATTTAGGTCAAACAAAAATATGGAGGTTTGTTACAAGACGACCTTTCCTATGAAAAGGGATCGAAGAAGAGAGCTCGCATATCATTAGGAGATAGACAATCATCATCTCATACAGATGTAGCAATACCAACCTCAACTGAACATATTCATGAGTTTTCAGAAGAACAACTTTGTCAAGAAAATGATGATAATAATAATAATAATAATATGGGGCATCGTTTANGGTACAAGCAATGTTCGACTTGTGGTTTGCGAATTACTTTTGAGAAGATAGACCAATCCTATGTTTTTGTTCCTAAAAGTGAATAAAACAGAAATTATTTTATTATCACTTTAGAAAAGAAACCTGAATGATTTCTTGAGTTGAAACGAGGTCGATTTTCCATACAACAACGGATACATCTATTCATGATGATGATGTGAGGCTTCTTCACCTCCAGCTACTTTCTTGAGACGAAATACTTGACCACATAATGGACAAACTTTGTCATGATTCTCCTTCACAGTCATATAATAAACTTCATGATCATTGGGTGCTTCTCTTCCTATAACACAAATACATTTCAGTATATATATATATATATTCTAAAAGAATCTTTTGCCACCCCACGATGACGTACCAGTGCAACCAATTATGCGTGAATCATAACGACTAGGAATCAAAAGAGGCTTTTCTTTGGTACCAAAAGGAGCAATCATTACTCTACTGTTCACATACTTTTCAGGATTGCGATACAAATCGGGATCTTCCAATTCTGCTCTTTCACTTCCCGTGGCTTGATCAAATGAGGATGGCATTCTATCCGGTGTTCCTGTTTTGAGTTGAAAGCCAAAACTATCCTGTAAAGTGGCCGGAGAAGTATTCTCTTTAGAAGTTTCTTGAGCTGTGCCTTTTACTTCCTTATTGGACTTCTCCTCCGAAGGTACTGCAGAGAATAGTCTGTTGTTACTAGTCGACAAATAATGATAAGACTGTGAAACAGGGTATACAAGCGAGGACATGGAATTAGGAAAGGATCGGAGAGATTCAACACCACTAACCACACTACGGTTCCCACATTTCCCCAAAAGTTGTTTCAAAAGAAACAATCCTGAAGCCATAGTTCAAGTAAGCAAACAAAAATACGAGGCAAACCCACTCAAGCCGTCTTTAATCCAAAGTGGACGAGTTGCAAGGAAAATGCAAATGGATGGAAAAAGTATTTTGGAATAAGGGACCGACTCGAGATATTTATAGGAAAGACTTGTTAAATGATGAGGAGAAAAACTCGGATAATACAGAAACCTGTATATTATCACTTGCGAAACCTAAATAGTCCAAACCCCAAGAGGCCTCGATTGTCTTTAACAAATTGTAGTGGTTACTTGTACGATGAGAAACAACGTGATAAGGATAGTTTCGGGAAATAACTATCAAAGGTATATGTCCTCCTCCGTACAAGCCTTGAATAAAAAAGCTATGGCCATCAAATGTAAAGTTGGAGCCATATATATAGTCGGTGTTGGGACCTCCTCGGATGAATTCGTCAAGTGGTTCGTTAAAGTTGCTTTCATCAAAAGTTACAAATATAACTGAGTTTCCAATCCAACTGGGTGACTGAATAATCTTCGTTACCCATTCACGTACAAAATCGTCTCCCGTTTTCCACAAGTAACGTATTTTTTGACAGTCTTCCAAAGTCACATTTGCATCTAAGCAATCGAGTAACTTATTTGGTTCATTAGGATACAAATGTACAGATGGACAAAGGTCAGAACCTCCATGCATATCATGACAAGCATCAGGAGTTATAAAGGCAAAATGAGGAGTTGTACAATTTTCCAAATCATTTTCAAGTTGGTGTAAAGGAACAACGTTTGCGAGTCTGTCAGACTGCGAGAAGATTTGAGGATAGAATAGAAAAGGACAATGATCTTGGAACCATAAGAAACTGCTATTTGGAGGATAAATAGAAGTTTCTTTATATCCTGCATAAGGAATAGATTGAGCGTAATTTCGCCAAGTTTGACCATTTTGTTCCAATTGGTCAGCAATACAAGTATGGTTGAACACTTGTTCTGTGGAATCGTTATGACTCCACCAGTTACTTCCCGAAGTCAATGCAATATAATTGGGTAGACTTGTGTGTGTAACTCCATAATATTCTGCAGCAAACCCAAAGTTTTCTATTAACAAGTTGATAAATGGCATATATTCATTACCAATAATGACTTTGTTGCCCATATTTTCCAACATGATAATAAAGACATGATGAAATGGCTGCAAGTTTTCTTTGCTCTTTATGTGAGACAAATCCTCAACTGGACATGTCTGTCTTGCTGGAACAAATAACCTTCGCAGAGGATATTCTTGAGTTGACTCGTACAACAATTGATTGTATTCAGGTTTGGTTTGAGTCTTATAAATAATGTATGTGACTGAAGGTATAATCAAAACGAGAAAAGTGAGCACTCCACCCACACCATAGGTTGACATAATAATGATAGATGCGATTCTAGAGATGAGAATCTTCTCCCATTTCCTTCATATGAAAAAACCAATAACAGTAAGTGTTGTAAGATTCATAATTAATTTGAATAACAAAAAGATAAAATAACCATATTTGCTTCTCTTGTCATGTCACCTTCAAAAGGAAACACAACTCCATATTCTTTCCTATCTCCACTTTTGCGCACCCTCAAGTATCTTTCGTCTAGAAGAGAGTCCCGAACTCCCCGAAAAATTGTTCTGATGAGATTGGCTTAATTGTGTTGGTCGACGTCACTTCTTTTGAGCTGACCGTTAAATATTTGCTTTCCCAATTGAGTAATTGCATTTTTGTGTAAGGGAGGAGGAAGAAGAAGTGTTTGTGGAACGCTTTTCGAAATTCACTATTAAAGTTATCAGGATGAAGAACAATAGCAAAAGTTTATATGATCGAATTCCTTATATTGTAGCGTTGACCACATACTTTAGTTATGCTATGGTCATTTGTTTTGGGTACCTCAAGGACTTTATTGGGAAACTATTTCGTAGGAAAAAGTTCAGGGTACCTCAAGGTTATGCTCGTCTTTTAAGTGATTTTGAAGACTTTTATACTCGTCGTTTGTACAGTCGAATTCGAGACTGCTGGAGTAGACCTGTATGTTCTGCGCCTGGAGCGTACATAGATGTCATGTTGAGGGACGTCATCAATTATGGTGAAGACTTGCGTATCAACGGCAAAACAAAGAGATGCCTCAACTTGGGGAGTTATAACTATTTGGGTTATGCGGATGTTCCTGGGGGTGTGGATGACCAAGTTTTGAAAGCTCTTGACTTTTATGGTGTAAGTAGTTGTGGGACGCCTAATGATACAGGTTACACTGATGTCCATGCTCGTCTGGAGTCTTTGGTAGCAGAGTTTTTGAATCGACCAGCAGCTCTAGTTATGGGAATGGGGTTTGCTACCAACTCCCAGATAATTCCTTCTCTAGTTGGTCCAGGTTGTTTGATTCTTTCGGATGAGTTGAACCATGCCAGTATTGTAGTAGGAGCCAGGGCTTCTGGAGCCAAAATTAAAGTATTCCGACATAATAATCCTGTAGACTTGGAAAAGCAATTGAGATTGGCTATTGCTGAAGGACAACCGAGAACTCATCGTCCATGGAAGAAGATTCTTATTATTGTAGAAGGCATTTATTCCATGGAAGGTGAAATATGTCCATTAACTGAAATAATTGAATTGAAGAAGAAATACAAAGCATATTTATTTTTGGATGAAGCCCATAGTATTGGAGCTTTGGGTCACAGTGGACGTGGAGTTCCTGAATATTGGAACATTCCTCATAGTGAAGTTGATATTCTGATGGGTACTTTTACAAAGTCATTTGGAGCGGTTGGTGGATATATTGCTGGTAGTCGTGAGTTGATTGAACATTTGAGAAACAGTGCTCCTGGTTGTTTGTATTCCAGTTCTATGTCTGCAGTTTGTGCACAACATATTTTATTTGCTTTAGAACAGATCATGGGAAAGGATAAGACAGATATTGGTCAACAAAAGATTGTTCGTTTACGAGAGAATGCTATTATGTTTAGACGTCGACTAATTGAGTTGGGAATTCAGGTATATGGAGACCCTGGTTCACCTGTCATTCCTATCATGCTTTATCCTCCAGCCAAGATTGCAGCATTTTCAAGAGAATGTTTAGCAAGAGGACTAGCTGTAGTGGTGGTTGGTTTTCCGGCAACTCCACTATTATTATCGAGAGCACGTATTTGTTTATCGGCAGCACATACCTCTGAAGACTTGGAATTTGCCTTGCATGTGATTGAAGAAGTTGCAGAGTTGATTCAAATCAAATATAACGATAAGAAAATGATTGAAATACAATTAGAAGAAGAAGAAGAGGCTATTAAAGCATCTGAAGAAAGAGCAGTACAAAATAAGATAACCCATTCTTTGATAAGGAATCATGAAACCATTATCCATGGAAAGAAACTATTGAGTAGTAATCATTTTGGCCATGACAATGAAACTCAAGATTTCAACGGGATTATGCATTCTGGTAGAGATACTCAAAGAGAGGAACGAAAAACTGCATCCTTTTTTCAACGAAAATGGAATGGAATGGATATTCAATGGTTGCCTTCCATGTCTTCTTCTTCTGTAGATAATAATTCACACTATCGAAGAATGGACTCAAGTGCTACAGTTGAAACTTAAAAAGTGGATAATGGGGAAATTAAAAATTTGTATTCTATTTTACTAAAAAGTATAGATAGAAAATGATGAGAGTATATATATATATATATATATATATATATGCGCGCTAAGGTAAACTGTACAACACAACTCTTCCATGATCATTGCCTAAAGCAAAATATGGTTCCGTCATACTCATACATTGTATATGATTCAAATGTTGCCATTGTGGAGGCCAGTTTCGATATACTGTTTGAGTGGAAATATTTGCCAAACTAGATATTCCATGAGAGAAACTTTTTCACAAGTTGTATAAGCTTACCGAACTTTGTTCTTTCCTATATTAGATGCAAAAGCTAACAATTGATTATCTGGATGAAAACATACATCTTGAATGGAAGTGGTTAGGTTAGAAAACTCTTTGATGAGAGAAAAAGAACTATTCAAAGCACTATAAAGATGTACTAAACCATCGCCATTACCAACAGCAAAGTAATTACCCAAAGGACTAAAACGAATACAATGAAGTGATGAGGCTCCTTCATCTATCCATTTGGATACACAACGATGAGTTCTCAAGTCAAAATGATGAATCATTCCATTATCTTGTCCAATTGAGTCATCTAACAACATCCAGAATAATATCTATTTACCTCCACATGATAATATATCCACATCATTGGGTGAAAATGCAACATCGTGTAATCCTGGACTGGCATAAAGACAACTCAACTCTTCTTTGGTATTTGCATCTAATAATAAAATTTTGCCATTGTCTCCTAAAAATGCCAATCGGTCTCCATTCCAAGATACTTGAAACTTCTCAAAAGTACGTTCATAATGATCTACATTCACATATACTCTCTTGATATTTATATTCATCACATTCCATTATGACTCACCTTGAAAGGGAAGTAATTGATGGGATTGTCCAGAAACCATATCAAACTCATAAAGAAATCGACGTCTACCAGCAGACAATATGCGACTGGCATCGAGTATAAAATGTGCACATCTTATAGGAAGATTGGCATAATAAATACTTTCCACTTTGGGATTGACCATTCCATCGACTGAAAATAGTCGCAATATTTTATCTAAACCTCCAACTAGAAGCAGTCTCCCACCTGGATGAAACTCAGTAGCAAAAATAGTAGAGCAACAAGGGTCCTCTTGATTGGCGTCTGATACGCGCTGTAAGGATATCCGGTCAGGCTTTCTTCTCTGACTATTGCGTGAATCGTTGTCTACGGTTAATGTACCATCAATTGCTCTTAAATGGTTATATTTCGCGTTCCAAATGTTTTCTTCTTCTTGGTTATTATTATCGAAGGAGGAATGGTTCTCCCTATTCTCTACCGAAGGACACCAATCAAGTGCGAAACGATTCTTTTCCACAAACAGCCGTCTCAACTTTTGTTCATATTGTCTTGTGGATACAACATCTTCTCCAATATTACTTCTCAACTTGCGCAGTCTCTTATCTCTAGCAAGATGGACAATGTTCTCTTGTTCTTCATCGTCGTGCCACACGGAAGGAGCCGCGTCTCTTTCTTCCCACTTCCAACCTGCCTCAGGAAAGTATGCTTCACTTGGTTCTTTACCAAATACAATTTCTTCTAATAGTTGTTCATCGTCTTGAGTTGGTCGTCGGTCTTCAAAGAATAAGGCATTGATATTGTCTTGTTCAGTAATCTTGAGTCCTTGTTGTTCCATTGCACTTTTTAATATCGAGCCCCGTTTTCTTTTGTGAAATAAGATAATCGAAAATAGTTTAGGATTGAAATAGACTCAACTATTTTCCTATTGAGATTATTGACTGTTGAGTGTGTAAAGTGAACAATGTTTGTAAAACTTGTTCCAAACCAAGCTTGGATACATACTCAAGTTTGTAGTAGTTGTTGTCGGTTATGGAAGAGACCAAGGCAATGGGTTCGATTCTTTGGATATTCGTATCGGGTCCATTTTCTATACAAGTTGCGCAGATGTAGTATCGATGGTAATATTCCAAGGAAAAATATGCTTTCTACCTCCGCTGCAAGTAATCAGAGCGAAAGACTTTGGAATCAACAAGGAACCATTCCTTACCAGATTCCACCCAAAGAAATGGTACAGTTAGTGGATATGCAGTTGGATCATACCGTTTCCTTTCCTCCAGGATATCCTAAAGAATATATGTTGGTTATCGACTCGCCTTCTTTACCGAGTATAGAAGAACTTTCCAGACCTGAATTACGTTTAGCTGGATATCGCATTCATCCTTCTACTTTCACACCTTCAAGAATGAGTTTTGTATCCAATATCCAAATATGGCAGTTATCGAATAGTCAACCCAAATGCATTATGGATATTTCTCAAAGTTTGAAAGCATTTCTCCTCCATTCCAAGAACAAGGAAGCTTGCCACTCAACTTATTCATTAGAAGAAGAAAAGGAATATTCTTTAAAGCTTTGTGATATTCATTGGGCTCCGGATGGAAGAAAGTTTACTTTTTGTGTTTTCAAACCCCAATTTGGTTTGCAATTGTGGTTATGTGATATTGAAGAGCGTCAAGTATATCCGTTATTGTTGGAAAGAAATCAAAAACTGCATGCGATATGTGAAAGTCCAGTGAAATGGTTTCATGATTCTCAACGTTTGTTAATCCATTTGGTATCCAACAAGACAAGTTTAAAGAATAGTCCATCTATTCCACAAGGCCCATTTATACAACATCATGAGGAACAGCGTGAAGCTCCTGCTAGAACATTTCAAGATGTACTCAAGAATAGTTATGATGAAGCTTGTTTAGAGTACTATTGTACAAGTGAGTTGGCTATTTATGATATTTTGGATAAGAGTTGCAAGTCGTTGCCATTGGAACCCAGTTGCTTTACAGGAACAAGTATTTCACCCGATGATAAATATATTCTGATTGAAGAGATGACTAGGCCTTATTCTTATTTGTTTCCTGCTTCTCGATTTCCTAGAAAGATTGAAATATTTCATATTCAGGATGCTTCTACTACAATAGTTGCTGAATTGGGATTACAAGAACATATTCCTATCGATATGGATGCAGTTCCTGATTGTCCTCGAAATTTTCAATGGAGAGCTAATGTGGATGCTACTCTTTGTTGGGTTCAAGCATTGGATCAAGGCAATCCTAAGAACCAAGTAGAATATAGAGATGCATTATATTGCATATCTGCTCCATTCAACGATCATCCCATTTTGTTATTCAAGTTGAAATGGAGATTGGAAGATATCGATTGGAGTGATAATGAATATACTTTGGTATGGGAAGAATGGTATCAAAGTCGTTCAAGACGAGTCTATTCTTGTCACATTCCTTTGAATATTGAAAGGAAGACTTGTACAACTTTGTTATCTCATCATACGATAGTTGAAAGACATTCTTTTTGTATCAACCAACCATCTATGGTTAGTGACTTGGAATGTTTATGGGACATTCCTAATTGGAAAGATCGTTATCACCTTCCAGGATATCCCATGTCTAGAATGAAAACTTTTGGAAAGTGGACATTGAGAACTATTGACTTTTTGAAGAACGATAAAAGTCCATTTGTTTATTTGATAGGCCCTGGAGCTTCTGATAAAGGAGATAGACCTTATTTGGATATATTGGATACTCAAACAAAAAGAAGATGGAGATTATGGCAAAGTTCACCACCTTATTATGAAAGATGCATAGGAGTATATTCTGAAGATGATCAACAACAAATTACACAATTGCTCATCTCTCGAGAGT
The DNA here is from genome assembly GCF_000341285.1 of Galdieria sulphuraria. Lineage (NCBI taxonomy): Eukaryota > Rhodophyta > Bangiophyceae > Galdieriales > Galdieriaceae > Galdieria > Galdieria sulphuraria. The sequence goes on from NW_005178457.1 coordinate 71,259, forward strand.
CTCCAAAACAATTGCCTAATGTTTATGTTGTTGACTTGCCAAGTTTTTATGAAATACAGCAAAAGCAGACATATGAGGAGAATGGTCATCTCGTGGATACTTGGAATAATATCGTATCCAACAAGCCATCTCATGATTCTTGTATCAAGCCTTTGACCTTTTTTGAACATCCTTTTCCAGGGTTTTTGGAAATTCAAAGAGAATTGGTAGAATATGATCGTCAAGATGGAGTGAAATTACATGCTAATTTATATCTTCCTCCTCATTACGATCCAAAGAAAAGTGGACCTTTGCCAACTTTTATATGGGCCTATCCACAAGAATATCTTTCATCAGATACTGCAAGTCAGTTGAGAGATTCACCATTTCGTTTTGTTCATTTAGCTAGGTCACCTTTGTATTGGTTGACTCAAGGCTATGCTATTTTGGATGGTCCCGAAATGCCTATTATAGCAAAAGAAGGAGATGGACATCCCAACGATCATTTCATTTCACAACTGGTTTCAAGTGCACAAGCTGCAGTAGATTTCTTGGTCGAACGAGGTGTGAGTGACCGACATAGAATTGCGATAGGTGGGCATTCTTATGGTGCATTTATGACAGCCAATTTGTTAGCACATGCACCTAAATTATTTTGTTGTGGAATTGCTCGTTCAGGTGCTTACAATCGTACGTTGACTCCCTTTGGATTTCAAATGGAAGATAGGAATTTATGGCAAATTCCATCCAACTACATAGAAATGTCTCCCTTTATGTATGCAGATAGAATAAGTTCTCCTCTACTATTGATTCATGGAGAATTGGATAACAACGACGGCACCCATTTGTTACAAAGCGAACGTATGTTTTCAGCTTTAAAAGGATTAGGAAAAGTCGTTCGATTTCTGAAATTGCCATTAGAAGCACATCATTATCGTTCAAGAGAATCCGTATTGCATGTACTTTATGAGATGCATCAATGGTTGGAAACTTTTTGTAGATGAACAACTAGCAAAGTAATATGAACAATAAAAGCAAGGTACCTATGGTTCCTCGTGGACGCTTTGCACCTACAATACCTAGTGAAAGGAGAAGGAGAAAACAACTTCAAGTTGATTCACAAGATAAAACGACAGATAGCCCACCTGTGGAACAAACAAGAAACGAGTCAACCAAGAAGACCCTTGAAGGAAGCACTTTAAAAACAGAAAACAAAGCTTTAGAACAACCAATTAAAAAGGAACCTCTCATACAAACAACAAACAACGAGACAAAAGTTAAACAGAATAGTAACACTTGTCTTCAGTTGGACTCTTCAGACGAGGAACAAGAGAATACTCGAGATGACAATTATAATACTACAGTTGGTTATAATGTTACTTATGGGTCATCCTCTCTTTTGCCTGTAGTCTTGCCTATATCCAATCAGCCGACGGATGAATTCGGACAAGTTGATAATACAGAACATCAGAAGGGTAACTTGGCAAAGAAGTCCATTGCTAGTAAACTTTGTCATGAAAAAAAATGGTTCTTTGTGCAATTGCCACCTACATTACCTATATCGGACTCTATAGAAATGCAACAGAAAGACTTGCATAATGAAAAGGAAGAAACTGTGGATGAAAGTGCAAGTACTGAAGCTAAACTACGGGAATTGAAGTATATGATGTCTCAAAATGAAGTAGAAAGTCAGTTACATCCCGACATTAGACATATGAAAAGTTGCAAATTGGGTAGTTTGAGGATTTTTCGTTCTGGAAAAGTTGAATTGGTTATCAATGGAATGACTTGTGAGGTTTTACAAGGAGCAGAAACAAGTTTCTCGGAGAAAGCGATGCAAGTGGATTGGGAAAAGAGTTTATTAGGTGAACTGGGAGATGTTAGTCATCGATGGATTTGTGTTCCGAATGTTGACAATCATCTTCATTGGAATGGAGATAAAGTTTGTAATGTTCAGTCGAGTTTTATGAAGGAAGAGGAGAAAATGTTGTGGAAGACTGAATAGTACTTTGAATGATTTGTCTCATTTCTCTTTGCCACTCAATGAGACTATCGGTATTCAAAGCTATCAACTTATTCCACACTTGAGTACTTTTCCACCAGCGTCTTTGTTCTTCGGTTGCGGCAAAGAATCGAATAATGTCGAAACGAGTATTGCCATCGGGATAACCAATTTGGAATTGCAAGTCAAGGAAAATAGTTTCATTGATGGATAACCGAATTGTATTGGAAGTTGGAATGGTCCATATCTGAGAAAGTGGTGTGACTTTTGAATGTTTTAGGTTTCTTTCTTCTTCTTCTTCTTTCTCGTAGGCTTTCTTCATTTCTTCCAATTCATGATGAAATGCATAGAGACGATGAATGATTTCTCGAACTATATAAGGAATGTGGTTTGTTTTTGGCCATTTTTGTTTCCAATCTTGTATGGAAATATGTTCTGGAACGAGTTGTACTTGAACAATGGAGGAAGCATTCCATTCGATAGTAAGTCGATGTTCTTCCGAAAGCAGAATCGAATCTTCTTCCGACGAAATGATTATGTCCACAGTATTATCATCTCTGGCTTGTACAGTAACTCCACTCATTGCCTGTATAAATTGAATGAGATTGTCATACCAAGTCATGATATGTTTCATTTTGGAACGAGTATCATCTTCGTGAATATTCTCATTTGCATCTTGTTCTAAAACACTTACATGACTTCTCATTTGTTGAACTGCAGATTCTAAGGGTTCTAATTCCCATATCAGTTCATTTCGTCTATCTTCCAATTGTTGTTTGCTTGAAGCCAGTTGAGAAAGTTGCAGTTCTCGTTGATGAAGTAAAGCTTTGGCATTTGTCTCGTCCAAATATTTTATTTGCCGAAAATATCCATCTTCTTCTTTAAAGTAATCTTTTGTAGTAGAGGTTTGTTCTTGCCACTTTTGCAACTGTTCCAGTTTATATTGGCAGCTTTGCAAATATTGTTGATGGAGCTTTCTCTTTTGTACCCAATCATTTGCTAAGTTCTCTATTTGTTGAAATAGAGATTGCGTATACTGTTTGCTGCGTTTCACTTGGTTCTTGGATTGTGCCGTTGTAATCTCCAAGTCAGCTATTTTTTGGTCGGTTGGAATGATATCCTGATCGGTTGAAACTTGAATGTTTTCTAGGAAACGCCGTTTGGTTTCCAACTCTAAAAAACTAAACTTGAGTTTGTGCATCATATCCTAAGGAGAGTTGATATTATTTATCCATATAAGAAGGCATATAGATTCTTCATACTTGTGTTATCTTCCATTGGGTGTGAATATTGTTATCTTGATATTCTTCATCCACTTTTTTCTGATGTTGTTCTAAGAAACTCGTATATGATGCAAGTTTATTGACTTGTTGTTGCCATTCGTTGAGTTGTGCCATGTCTCGATGATAATAATAAAACCACAAGAGGAATCAATCACTTGTGCTTTTTTTAGGCCATTTGGAAATACACAAATTTGAAATGACGGCGGGCTCTTCCCTCTTGGCGCTATTATTTCCATGTCAAAGTTTATCGTTTGTGTCTGGAATATCTTCCGTCTCAAGTTTACTTGATATTCGTTCGCTTTCACCTAACAATGTACGAAATTATCAGAGACAACTTCGCGGTGTCGTTTCCTTTGCGCAGAAAATAAAACAGACTCGACGTTCTTCTATTGTCCAGACACCGGGGAATGGATTACCTCGTTTCATATGGATATATTGTGTTGCATCCGATTCTGTAAAAAAGGCTCTTCACGTAGCTGTCATTGGCTCTGGTGGAAGAGAACACGCTCTTTGTGATACCATTTCCCAGTCGCCCATGTGCAACAAATTGTTTGCTATTCCAGGAAACGCAGGAATGCGAGCCTGCGCTATAGTAGTGGAAAATATTCATCCTCATGAAACGGAGAAAATTGTGGAGTTTTGCAAGCACAACGAGGTTGACTTTGTAATAGTCGGTCCAGAAATACCGCTAGTAGAGGGACTCGTAGACAAGTTGACTAGAGCTGGGATAGCAGCTTTCGGACCTCATTCGAATGCGGCTATATTGGAAGGATCTAAAGTTTGGATGAAGCAGTTTCTGAAAAGACGGAATATTCCTACAGCGCAATACGAATGCTTCCGCAACTCTCAGTTGGCCAAGTCTTATGTGAACAAGCAACAGTTTCCTTTGGTTATCAAAGCCAATGGTCTTGCTGCAGGTAAAGGAGTTATTATAGCAGAAGATAGGACAACTGCCAATCAAGCCATTGTTTCCATATTGGATGACACGATGTTTGGTTCAGCGGGTTCAGAAATAGTAATTGAAGAATATCTACAAGGAGAAGAATTGAGTTTCTTTGCGTTGGTGGATGGTTTGACTGTTATTCCTTTTGGATCGGCTCAGGATCATAAGAGAGCATTTGATCAGGATCTTGGTCCAAATACTGGTGGAATGGGTGCTTATTCACCATCGCCTTTGTGTACAGAATCGTTAGAAAATGATATCATTCAAAATATTTTGAAGCCAACCGTTCAAGGTATGATGGAAGAAGGTCGACCTTATCGTGGAATACTCTATTGTGGCTTGATGTTGACAAAAGATGGTCCTAAAGTGTTGGAATATAACGTACGCTTTGGAGATCCAGAATGTCAAGTGATATGCCCACGTTTAAAGAGTGACTTGTTACAAGTATTGTACAAGGTTGCCACAGGTGACACAAAGGATTTGGATATAGAATGGCACAAGAATCTTTGGTCACTTGTTGTCATCATGGCAAGTCAAGGATATCCAGGTGCTTATCAGAAAGGAACCGTTATTCAACATTTACAAGAGGCGAGTAATATCGATGGCGTTAAGATATATCATTCAGGAACCGATCTTTCTTCAAAAGGGGAATGGATAGCTACTGGTGGAAGAGTTTTGGGTATTACGGGTATAGGAAACTCTATTCAACAAGCTAGAGACAAAGCTTATTCAGCTATTGAACAAATTCATTGGCCTCAAGGATTTTACAGAAAGGATATCGGTTGGAAGTGTTTACATATTGAAACAAGTGGTCGATGACACGAATAATAAACGAAATATCAACTGGAAGAAATATTCTATTCATTCATTTGTACAGCTTTTTGAAGAAACTGCTTGACTTGGTTTTCACCCAGAGCACCTACAAATTGGTCCTTCTGCTTTCCTTTATGATAACAAAATACTGTTGGTACAGCTGCAACTTGCAGTCTATCAGCTACTGACGATGCTCGATCCACATCAACTTTTGCCAACTCTATTTTTCCTTGTGTCTCTTCCATCAGTCGCTCCAATAAAGGACCCAACTGTCTACAAGGACCGCACCACTCCGCATGACAATAAACAACTTGCGGCTTTTGGTTGGAAGCTTCCATCACTTTTTCAAATTCGGTGTCAGAAGTTACTTTGGTATAAGATACGAAACGACGTGCATATCGAAACAGCGATAGTTGGCAAGTTTTGTACATAAAACTCATGGATAGAATCCTGATGACAAAAGTCACTCGTATAGTCAAATGTCTTTGAAAAGATGGAGAGTACAAGTTGCTAAAGAAACACTACTAGGAATATCCTTTGAGTTCAACAACACAATATCCAATCCACCATATAAGAATGGGTTGGAACTCTTCAAATGAGATGAAACACTTCCATTTCAAGAAATATATATAAAAATAGTATTACTCATGGGAAAACCTAAATAGCGCCCATGTTGAAGAAATCAGATGGTTCCGTATAAAAACCAAAGACATGAAATATTCTCAAAGAAAACTGTGAAGATGCGGTGTTCAGGAAAGTACTCTTCAATTGTGGACAAAAGCAATATGAATATATTCGTAAATCACTTATATGATTCTGAAAAGTGATACAAATGGAGTAGGCTTTTATTCCATCCAATCAAACACTCAAAATACATCTCATTCTCCAATGATGTCTTATTACTTTCAATCTTTCATTTGTCATATAAAGTGGAAACTTTTATACATGGAAAATACTCGAGAGATGTCTGATAATCTTTTCATTCCTTACTAAGTTTCTCCCGAAAATGTTGCTTTCTGTGATGATTCCATATCTTCCCTCGGCCACCAAAAAGGCTTTAAAGGTATTGCATACATTTTCGATTGCTCTACATTCAAAGGAATACCTATGACTATGTTCTTCTTTCAACTTGAACCAAATTGATTCGAATAGAAAACATACCAGAAGAACCATTAGGAAATGCTGAAGCAACGTCCAGTCGTGCTAATCCAATATTATAAACACTGCTAGTAATATAACCCACTGCTTTGGTTGCCTTGTCATTCTGTGCAAATAATTGACTATTCACAGGTACAGTAGATAAGCCATTCTCAAGCTCCATTGTTTGTATCGGACATATCGCATCTGACAGTCAAAACCAATTTTAAGGATGTTACATATCCAGAAACTTCAACTTTACCATTGGGACACTCATAAAAATGATTCATGGCTTGTGCTATTTCTAGGCCTTTATCCTTTTCCTTTGCAAACAAAACGGGAGCAATACGCTTTCGTACTACTCCAGTGTAATTCACACGAGCTGTAGTTTCCTACAAAAATAACATATCAAGCTAAGCACAAAGCAAGAGTTGAGACTGAATTACCTGACCAAGATAACATCCTTTAGAAAAACTGATACCATTTAGATAATCTAGATTACCTTCAAACGGAAGACTATTCAAAAACGAATAGTCTGTTCCTCCTTCTGGAATGCCATATATCATTCTCCATACATGATATAATTCTTCACTTCCTTGTGCTTCTTTTTGTCCTTGATACTATTTTAAGGCAAGGTTATCATCAACCAATTGAAAAGGGACAAGTTTCTTACTTTGGTATGGATAGAAGTATAAAAACGCAAACCTAGACGTGAAACACGAGGGTCCAAAGAATAGACTGTTGGTTTATCTGGAACAAAGTCTGACCATATCTGATCCATTCTTTCTAAACCTGGTGCAACCCTTGAGAGTTGGTTGCAATATATTAGCAGGATGGAGGTCTTCGAACAGTATTCTGATACTAACCACACTGAGTATGAATCCGAAACATTCGATATCTCTACTTTAGAACGAAGCCGAAATAACTGAAGATGCTTCACTAGTTCTGTATATATAGTTTCATCAATATACTCAAAATAAACAAACGCAAAAGTTGTGGCTCAACCTACCAGAACCCGTAGATGGATGTACATCAATCAACCAGTCTTCACAACTTTCACTCAACGGAGCAAGGAATCCTTGGTTGATCAGACGTCCTCGCTTATTAAGAAAGCCTGTATAACCCAAAGTTGGCTTTTGGCTCTGTTTTGTTAGCAACTCCACGTTTTGTGTTATTAGACCCTAAGTGCTTGAATGGATACGAGCAACTGCAAACTAAGTTAACACATACCTGAAGAAACTTGGTAGTATCCTTTCCTGATAACTTTAACAAATAGCGGTCGTGTAGAGACGCTAGAAAACGTGGTGACCTCCAACATGACATGGCATTCGAAGACCTTTTTTCAAAATAACTGTTGAAGGAGTTTCCCACTTTACTATATAATAATGGTATCATATACATACTAGTTGATATGAAAAAAATCTCTATATGTTTGTTTATTTCGAAAAGTAATACGAATATAAAAATGTAACTGAATATTAAAAGTTTAGAGACCTACACTTTTGTTTTCATAAGCATTCTTTTGTTGTCTGAAATTCAACTTTCATTAGTCAAACCTTGAGGCAATTCATTGATATTGTCTTTCTGCCAAAGCAACGGACATCGTAAGAAAATGTCTATTCATCCAAAGCATACGATGTCTAATAGACATAAGGAGCGGATTATCGAGGAGACGAAGCACCGCTGCATGTAACGAACGATGTCCTTTTTAACAATGATGCGTCCCTTTGAATGACAAAGGGACATCGCAGACGAATATACATATAACTTACTTTTTTTTCAAAGTTTTTTGTGCTTTTATTTTTTGCTTTGGCAAAATGTCTGCTCCTGTTGTGGATGTCTCGTCTGAATATATTCAACGAGTCTCTTTAGGTGCTAATGAAAGAGAAGGTCCTGAAAGTTTGCAAACTTATTGGGAAACCAACAACAACGATAGCGCAGACAAACCTTCATCCAACAACTCCAGTTTGGAAGAGTCAGAAAAGGACCGCAGAGAACTTCAAAAAGCTATCAGGTTCAATGCCTTAGGAACTGCTATGGGCTTCTTTGTGAATGGTTATATGTATGATATTTCATCCGTATTGTTGACTATGTATACAGATCTCTATCCAAGTTTTAATACAGATGTATTCCTACAAACTGCTATTGGAGTGGCCATGTTGTATGGAGTTATGTTTGGTCTTTTAATATTTGGTTTTATTGCAGACTATTTTGGAAGAAAGAAAGGTCTCATCATGTGCTCCTCATTGGTTTTATTAGGAAACATTATTGGAGTTGCTTACAATGGCACAGATATCGATGGTGCATTATGGATGATGTGTATTGGTTTGGGAGTGGCAGGCTTAGGTATGGGTGGAGAATATACTTGCAATGTTCCCAACTCCATGGAAGATAGTGAAGAAGTGGATACTTCCAAGAGAGGAGGACGAGTAACGAGGTTGGTCATGGCAATGGAAGTATTGGGAAACTATGCTCCTTTTGTTGTTCAACTCATTATTATTGCGGCAGCTTGTCGTAATGCACATCTTGGACTTCGTTCTGGATGCAAGGACCAAGTAGTGACTCGAGTCTCATTTGCAGTTGCCACCATTCCTGTGATTATTGTTTTAATATATCGTACTCAAATGAAAGATTCAAAAATGTTTACAAGAGATCAAGCCAAGAGAGGCAGAAAGTATGATGGATTGGACTTGTATATTTTCTTTAAACATTTTTGGGCTCGTTGCATTGGAACAGTGATTATGTGGTTTCTTATTGATTGGATTAACTATTCCGGTGGAACATTTGGCAATTTAGTTTTACAGAAAGTGATTGGAGCTTCTTTATTTAAGACAGTATGGATTACTTTGGCGGAAGGTGTAGCATGGGCAGTATGGATGCCATTTTTAGTTTCCTTCATTGTGGATCGATTGGGAAGAAGAAAAACAGAAATATTTGGATGGATGTGGTTAGCATCCACTACATTAATTACTGCAGGCTTCTTTTGGCAGCTTCGAGCACAACCTGTGGCTTATATTATTTGGAGTACATTTCAAGGAGGGTAAGAATGGTGCTTTTTGTAATTTCTATTGTTATTGAATGAGTTGATACTAGTTTTCAATATTTTGTATTTGTTCCTGTTTATTTGGTTCCTGCTGAAGCTTATCCCACCAGAATTCGTGCAACTATGTATGGAGTTTCTTCATCTCTTGGCAAAATGGGAGGAATCGTTGGTACAACTATATTTCCTCAGATATGGAAGCGTTTTGGAGGTGGTTCTGAAAGTTTAGATGGTCTTCGAGGAACGATGTGGTTCAATGCTGGACTTTCTTATGTAGGACTGGTGATTTGCATCTTCTTTGTTCCAGAATATTCTCAACGTTCTTTGGTCGGAGAAGATGATAGATACAATGAACTTCGTCGTCGTTATGCTGGGAAATATGTACAGCACTTGAAGTTGAATGATCATGAAATTGAATCCGAAGATGCTGAAAGTTGTGGTATCTTTCGTTTGATGAAATATTATATTTTTGGTCCAAAGGAAGTTTATATGTCTTATCAGCGTAAATATGCCGCAATGTTGGCCCAACGTTCAGGTATTAGTTGCGTAGAAGAAGCTCAAGAGGCTGCTTGTTTGCCTACTTATTACAATGATTTGACCTTTTTCTTGAAAATATATTGGAGAATCCGTTATGGTAAGGAAGGTTGTATTAGCAATGAAAGAGAATCAGAAGATATGGCGTATTATCAATCCAGGAAACAGAAGGAAGTGGCTACAGGATCTGCAACCAAGGATTCTTTACATCAAGAAGAACATATCAGTGCCTCTGCTTTGATGGAAGATAAACATTGATGTGTTTTAGATGACTATTCCAGTTGCTTGAATAAAATGAATTATGGATGATTTGTTATAGTTGATGAAAACCCAATGCAAACGCAACTACTATTCTTGATTGAGAGAAATGAAAGCCAAACAACCATCATCCACGTTGTCACATAAAGTTTCGTGGATTAGAAAAGCTGTCCTTATAAGTTTGTTTGTATTATGCTCTATCATTGTGATAAGTAGTACTTTGGCAACTTTCTCCGAACCCAAGTTTGACAAGGATATCATTCGGAAAATAGCTGAGAGAGCAGTGGGTTGGGTTGTCCTTGTTTTCAAAACGACAAAAGTCTCAAATAGTTTGTTTCCTTCTTAGATCTTCCTCGAGAAGAAGCTTTCCATAACGTTTCCAAAGAACTGCAAGCTGCTTTTCCTCAACTCATTTATAACAGTGATTTAGAGTGGATATTTATCAATGCAGGTGGTTGGATGGGATCATTTTGTCTTTTACATGCTTCCTTGACCGAATATGTGTTGTTATTCGGTACTGCCATAGAAACAGCAGGTCATAGTGGTCGTTATTGGATAGATATATATGATACGTTACTTCGAGGTACCTTTCAACAGTGGTCTGAAGGCACTACACACTACGTGACTTATTCAGCTGGTGATACTATTTATCATCCACGTTTATCAGCCACTGCAGTTTGTTGGAAGGTAAGCTTTGGTTAGCTATTCAACTACAATAAGATATGTAGTCATTCGTTATAGGAAGATACTTGGATGTTGGAATATGCACATGGACCTATTATGACTTCTCTTCTATTTGCTTTATCAGATTCGCTATTTTCCACACAAGATTGGTTGACTATTTATAAGAGTATTCAAATGTATGGTAAGATGGTTATCCAGTCATTCATTCGTTTCCAAGTGTAATGGAAAATTCATAAAATGTTGACGAGTTATCATTCATTTGTTTTGGAATGGGAAAGCGCAAGTCTCGAAAGAAGCCTATTCAGAAACCAAAAAAGCCAACACTTGATAAAGTTTTCAACTGCCCTTTTTGTGGACATGAAAAGACAGTAGACTGTACCATTTCCAAGTCAAAGGGAATTGGTTCGGTTTCCTGTAGAGTTTGTCAAGCCTCTTATACAGCAGAAGTTACACACTTGGATGAAGCTGTAGACGTATATGCCGAATGGATTGATAAAACTGTCCAAGTAGGTAGAAATAACTAACACAACTACAAATAATTGCTAATACGAAAGTAGGCTAATAGTTGAGAATCACGAGTAATGACGAACAAGAGACTTGTGTGTGTACCTCACACAACAGTTGGTTGACTTGAAAATAACTCATCGCCACCTTTAGAATATTCCAAAACTAAATGCCTGCCATAGAAATGGGTATCTTTCAAAGATTGCATAGCTGCAGCTGCATCCCTCTTGCTTAGAAACTCGACAAAACCAAAGCCACGATGAGTGCCATCCAGTTTACGAGGTAGTCGAACACTCTTTACCTCACCAAAAGTCTCGAAAAGTTTACGAACTTCCTTCGCTGTTGCTTCAAAGGCAATGTTTCGCACCAACAATTTGTTACAGACAGAATCGGACACCTTCTTAGGTTCTGATATCTTCTTGCCTCCGCTACGTTCCGAAAGTTTCAATACAACGGCATGGCCATCAATAACTGTACCTTGCAACTGATTCAAAGCTCGTTGTGCATCCTTTTCCGTAGCATATTCCACAAAACCAAAACCTAATGAAACTGGAGCACTTGCAGAAATTTTGTTCTTCTTTGCAATGGTTACGGATCTTACAGGAGCTACCTTTTCAAAGACTCTTCTCAATTGGTCTTCTGTTGTATTAAAGTCGAGATTTTTGACAAATAAACTAGTTCTTCCTATCCTATCCAAATTATTCGATGATGGTTCATCTTCTTCCTGCTTCTCTTCTATCATCATTACATTCGAGTCTGAACTTGGTTTCATAAGAAATATGTCTTGCGAAGCCCATTCCAAATATAAAGGTCGATCTTTGAACTTGGAATAAGCCAATGCTCGATAAGCACGTTTGGCATCATTTGCCTCGATGAATTCTACTAAACCAATCAGACAGGAAGGAGCCATAATAACTTGTCTCAAAGCACCAAATTTCATAAACAAGTCAACTACCTCCTTTTCCAAAGTAGTTGCTGGTAAATTCTTCACCAAAATAACAGTCTTCGAACGTGGACCATCTTTCGAGTCATTCAGAGCGTCTACATTCACTCCTGCACTTTGGAAGAGTTGCCGAGTTTCTTCCTGCAAATGCGCCTCTCCAATAGCTAACTGAACAGCAGCTGTACCCGAATCTTGAAGATTTTCATATACTTGTGACTTGGAAACTTGAAAGTTTTGAGCAATTGAATCAGCTACAGCATCAGTAGACATATAAAGTGATGACCATGCTTGTCTGTCTGTGCCAAGTTTTGCAGATTGTTTCATCTTTGCCAATTTTTCATCTTTGTACAAGTTACTAGTCTTTCTTTCTTGTTCATTTCTAATGGGAGCCATGGCAGGTAAAATATGTAACAATCTACCTTGAAATATATGACCATCCAGTTCTGCCATGGCTTGTGCAGCATTTTCAGGAAGCACAAAAGTTATAAAAGCAAAGCCTTTCGCTTTTTGAGTTTCTGAGTCGATACAGACATGAACATCCGATAATAAACCATACTTTTCGAAAAGTTTTGTTAACTCCTCATCCGTAACAGAATATGCCAGATTACGAACGAACAAACGTCCGGTCTCCAATACATTAGATGAGTTACTATTTGTGGAATCTTTTGTATTCTCTACAGAAAAATTTTCTGATTTTGTATCGTTATTCTCGGTCAATGTTATTTCCTTCTCAACCATTTCATCATTCTTCTTCATTGGCTCGATGGGTATGATCGGTTTACTCAACTTGGACTCCAACCATTCTTCATCATTACTATATTCTTCTTGTTGGTCATTTTCCACTTTCTCTTCTTCTTTTTCTGAAGATACTGAAGATAGACTAGTGGAGTCTTCTTGTTGCGCATCGGGCACTGACTCTTCCAATTGTTGATAAGAAGAAGATTCGCTGCTGTTATCTTCTTCATCAAAACGAACGTGAAGTTGTTCATAAGCTACGTCTTCACCACCAGGCTTTTTAGAAGCAACCAATCTCCTTTCTTCTCTTCCTGCATTGTTGGTCTCCTTGTTGTTCTTTCCAAAAATATCAACCGACCAATCATTCTCCCATATTGCTTTCTTCTTTCGTGGTTTCATAACTTGTAGAAATTCTTGAAAAGCAGGATCTCTTTCTTGCTCTTTTTCTCGGTATCTTTTTGGCAACTCGTTCTCAACTAATTTTGGTTTCCTTTTACGTGGCAAATTCTGGTCTCCCACTGGTTTAGCATATTCTACTTGTATGCGAGATGTATCTATAAAAGTTTCGTGAAAATAGTCTTTTGCTGCTTTTGCTTGTTTCACAGTTTTGAACCCGACAAAACCAAATCGTCGACAAGTACCATCTCTTTCAAGAGTTTTAGAATAGGCCACCAGGAATATCTTGCACAAACTTACTTTTTTCTCAATACTTTCACGTCTGTTACTTCACCTTGACTGGAGAAAATATCTTTTAGCCGCTTTTCAGCAATATATTTTGGAAGTCCTTGAATAAGCAAACGACTATTCCTCTCATCTTCCATTCTTCAAGTGGAACAATTTTTCTTTGGATAGAAAAAAACAAGATTTATGAAAACCAACCAAACAAATACTTTTGATGATATCAACTAGTCAGAGTCTCTTCAGTATTAGTACATTTGGTAACTGGAGAAGCAGAAGCAGATGCCAAATATACATTCCATATGAGCGCTACAGAGTTAACAAACAATACCCGATAATCTGGTGGAGTAAAACGAAAGTTAATAGTTTGAGCCGGTAACCAAAGTGCCCAATTTGCTTTCAAAGTTGTCCAAAAGTCTTGTTTCACTTTTTGAACAGCAACGAAAGGATGTCCTTCTAATAAGGAAACATAAGAAAATACACTCACTATAGCCACGGGAGTAAATAATGTTTGATCAACCAATACTTTGCTTATCAAGGACCTCGTCGTAGCTTTGGGAAACCAATGATCCAACAACCGATACCAATAATGAGCACATGGACCAAAGATAAGCAATCCAAAAGATGTAAAACGCAAAGTACGTTGCATGTCCAAATGAATGATTATGGAAGAGTTCCTGTTGGAATATTTTTGCTCGATATATTGTGCCGCAACATCTCCAGCGAAAGATAAGATACCACAAGTGACTGACTTGGTCATTACTGGTTTGTCCATTAAGAGCTGATGATAACTTCTCATCCAACGACCTAACCAACTCATACTATACGATATCAGTTTCTATCTACTTCCAAAGGAAAAAGAATAGGCCGACTAGGAACAGCGTCTAAAAATGCAAAGGATGATAAGCTTAGTATTATAAAGTAAATGTCGTCCTTCAAGGGATCAGGAATACAACAAAGTTCAGTGAGAGATCTATTCTTTCGTGGAGACTGCACTGAATCAGAAGATACTTGCCAAAAGTGTTTATGAGATTCCACTTTTCCCCCTTTTATACATTGATTCATATTATCCATTTTATGAAACAACCTAAACTTACCGTCGGGATGTCTATCGAGTGATGGTGTATCGACCAACAGATGCTGTATCTGAAACTGGTCAAGAACTTGAATAGCGTCTGAAGTAAAGTAAGGCCAATTCACCGAGTTATTTGCTGTTGGATACTTTTTCAAGTCGTTGGGCAAAGTACGAATCACAAGAATGGAAGGGCACTGTTCTTTGGCTAAACCTTTTGCCTCTAAAGTCTTCACAATGGCTTCCTTTACAAGTTCACCAGAAATGACGCGATCACCTGTTGACAATGCAGAATAGATAATATCTTCTGGTTTATGCTCACCAACCAGTAAAGGTTCTACCGATATCAAGAGACAAGCGCCTTGAATGATTCCAGGAAAACAGTCTTCCACGTAAAACCTTTTCTGTTCAGCAACGTGACCCACACACTCGGTATGCGTTCCGTTTGCGTGAGGATTGAACTCTATAGACGTACAGTTTACACCAATCCCTCCGTAAGCTTGACAAACTTCGGTCGTTTTAGGTTGACCTGTGAGAACTGTTGACTATGTGACCTCCAAACAAACTTGCCCCTTTTATGTCTTACCTAAACCAAAAGCTTCAACAGTGAATTCTCCCACGTGACCTCTAACAGAAATACTTATATCCACTGGCTGTGAATACTTTACACGAAAGGAACTAGTACCCACAACAAGTTTGGAATGAAAACTCATGAATGGTCCTCATAAGAATACTCCCCTTTGACAAAAGGGCTTTGTTATGAGAAAGAAAAGGAAAGGAATTGATATTTATTTTGTTATTTAACTATCTCTTGGAAAACATAAAGAATATTTCTACCGATCAAAGTGGATCAAGTTCAGTTAATTGTTTTTCATAGTCCATAGAGAGACATACAACATCTCAAAATTCATAAGAAATTTTAGGCGGGCAATTTGAACCTTTTAAGGGATCTTAGCCAGCACAAACGATCTTCGTGTCTCACTTCTTCTTGGTAGACATATTCAATCTACGTTATTCTTTCGTTTATTAAAAGACGCTTGAGTTTTACGAATTGTCGAGGAATTGTATTTGTTGTTTCTAGTGACTGATATGGAAGAAAGTGTGAGGTCAAAAGGCGGTACACTTTCAACTGCCTCTAGTAAGGGGAGTATGGAAAATGGAACGACGATGGCTTCGTCCAACCAAACCCAGTCACCAGGAGGCTTTGCTTCTCCTGTACAATATATCAAAGGAAAAAGAGCTGGTGAAGAAGAAAAAGCTGTCAATGTGCAAGTTGCTCTAAGATGTAGACCACTCAATAAAAAAGAACAGCTTGCTGGAGAAGAATGCGTAATATCTTGTAATGAAACAAAAAAGGAAGTAAAAGTAGTTGCTAATGGTGAAAAGGCAGCTAACACCGTTAAGAAATCACAGACAAAGTCTTTTCTTTTCGATAAGGTTTTCGGAATGGAAGCAACCCAAGAGGAGGTTTATGAATGTGTATGCAAACCTATTGTAGAAGAAGTATTGAATGGATACAATTGTACAGTCTTTGCTTATGGACAGACAGGAACAGGAAAGACTCATACTATGGAAGGCCAGAGAGATGAAAAGGATGGTCTCACTTTTGATATAACAAACACAAAAGACTTGAAAAGGAAGTGCCCACCTTCTGCAGGTGTAATTCCTAGAGCTATTCGTCATATATTTCATTACTTACAGGATATTCAAGCAGAATATACTGTAAGAGTCTCTTATCTTGAATTGTATAACGAACAACTGACAGATTTATTGGGTATCGATGGAAATGAAGTAGACTTGAGGATATATGAGGATCCACAAAAAGGTACATTTGTTGCTGGACTGGAAGAAGTTCCTGTTCGATCCGAAGAAGAGATATTTTCTATATTAGAAAAGAGCGCAGTCAAAAGAAGAACTGCCGAAACACTGATGAATAAGTATTCTTCGCGTTCGCATAGTATATTCTCCATTACTATCCATATCAAAGAGTCTACACCAGAAGGCGAAGATCTTCTCAAAGTTGGTAAACTGAACTTGGTTGACTTGGCTGGTTCTGAGAATATTGGTCGAAGTGGTGCTCAGAATATGAGAGCTCGAGAAGCTGGAAATATCAATCAGAGTTTACTGACTTTAGGAAGAGTTATCACTTCACTTGTAGAACATCATCCACATATTCCCTATCGAGATTCCAAACTTACAAGATTATTACAGGTAAAGAAAGTTGCCAATTGTTTATGTTCTGTTGAATATCTTACATTCTTTTATAGGAGTCATTAGGTGGAAGAAACAAAACATGTATCATTGCAACAGTATGTCCTGGAGTTTCTTCTTTGGATGAGACTTTGAGTACTTTGGATTATGCATGTCGAGCAAAGAATATTAAGAATAGACCAACAGTCAATCAAATGATGGCCAAACGAACTCTCATTAAGGAATATACGGATGAGATTGCTCGATTAAAGGCCGAATTAGAAGCTACCCGTTCCAAGAATGGTAAGAAAACATATATACCATTATTTGAAAATGAATAATAATAATCTGATTAGGAATTTATTTGCCTACGGATATGTATGAAAAACTTATGGCCAAACAGGCATTACAAAGCGATACTATCGATAATTTAGAAGCAAAGATGGCAAAAACAGAAGAAGAAATGGAACAATTGCGCAAGCTATTTGAAGATAACAAAAAAGAATTGGAAGAAACCAAACATACGTTGCAACGAACACAAGATCGTTTGAAACATACCAAACGTAAACTAGCGGAAACTAAAAGACAATTGAAGAAAGTTACTAAGGATAGAGATGAGAAAGAATATCTGTTGAAATGTCACAAGGAAACTGAAGTAAAGTTACATGGTCAAGCAACAGATCTCAAAGGCACATTGGAGAAGAGTTTGGAGGATGTTGAAAACTTGTTTGCCAAAATTCAACGAAAACAATCCATTGAGGATCATAATATAGAAGCTGCTTCTCAGTTTGCTCAACAATCTCAAACTACTGTCTCATCTTTGCAGCAGAATATTCAAAGATACTTACAAGAACGTGTTCAAAGGTTTGTGGTTTTAGCAATTGAATATGAACATATGATAATGATATGAAAAATTTTTCATTAGGTATGGTTGGATAGAAAAACAAACTGATGAATTTTTACAACTTCAACGAGAGCAAAGTTCTAAAGTCAAGCTCCAAGTGGAAAATTTGCTGTCTCAAGCCAACAAAGGTTTGCAAGAGTTGGTGAAAGAATCCGATGAATATACCAAACAATATACTGAGAGACAGAATCACTATGGAGTTGATTATCAAAAGAACATCAAACATATGCAAAGTGTTTTTGAACAACTGGTCGAAACGTATACGGAAGATAATAGAAATATTCAACAAAATATTAATGAGAATATTGAAAGTATTCATTTGTTTGCACGGCAGTCACTTGATCATCTACAACAACAAGAGAATTCGATGCAAGTGTTTCTAAATAGCCAAGTACAACATTTTCATGATATTGTCAATTGTTTATTTGCAGAAAATGAAAAACAAAAAGAACGACTACGAGCAACAGAACAAGTCATAGAAAGCAATGCTCGAAAACAGAGTGAATTCTTAGACGAGGCCAAAGATGAAGCATTCAAGGCCATACAAGCTACATTAGATAAACTTGTAACCAGAAGCAAGTCAGCACAAGCTGAAGCTACCCAAGAAAACAAAAATACTTTGTTGGACTGTTCGAATGGATTGGCAATTATGCAACAACAATTAGAACGAAATGTATCACAAGCAGAACAAAACTTGGAAGAATATCGTCAAGATGCTATTCGTTCTAAAACCAAGATGGCTGAGGAAACCAATCAATCACTCAAACAACAGATAGACAGAGAGTCCGCTGCTCTTCAAAAGACAGAATTATCCACGAAACATTTAGAACAAGGCATGAAAGAAGCAGACCGAACAAGAACGGAAGGATTGGAATTGCATAAGAATTTCCTTGAAGATTCTCAAAACATAACTCGAGATTATGTGAAGAGAAGAGATACAACTTCTGAGATTACAACTCAAGAACTGTTGAATTCGAAGAATCTTACTGAGGAACATATTGAACAAGGCATACAAAATGACACGAGAACAGCGGCAAAAGTGAAGGATGGTCTATCTGAAGAACAATCAGCTTTACAAGATTTCAATAAGAAACAAGTTGGATTTGTTGATAGTATTGCCAGTTCGGTTGATGAGTTGATGACTTCCGGATTACGTGTGGACGAACCAACAAGTAATACTCCTCGCAAGAGACAGTGGAATTATCCTCAAGTCTTAGAACGTACCCAATCATATGAGGAACTCTTGAGAATATTTTATGCCAATTATAAGGAACCAAGTGAGATATCCGATGAAAGTGATGATAATGGTGTTGATGATCAGCAAGAAGTTCTTAAAGATAGCCATGTTGTTAATGGAGTTTCCGATATAGAATTGCCAACTTCAAATGATGAAGTTTCTTTGTCATCTTCTCGAGGTAAGCTCAATATTCAAGAGAAGACATCGGACACGCTTTCCGATAGTTCGAATAAAGAAAATTGCTATGCTGTCGATCTTCGTCAGCGAGGCAGTCTCTTGAGACTTCCAAAAGTCTCCATGCGACGAAATCATTAAATGACTGCTTTGAATCATTACTGACTTGATATTTTTCTTTTCAGTAACTATACCCGCTTAGATACGATATTCTTTGTTGCCGCTCCATTTTTCGGATGCAAACGGTGATGTGATATATTATAATGCTATATATATATATATATATCTATTCACCAAGGAGTGATTTTCATCACTAGTAATCAAATGAAGAATGAAATGATCATTTTGTAAGTATTTTGCTTTATGTATTGATATATTTGTTGACGACTATGCATTACCATTTTTGCGCATATCATTTCAGTTCTCCTTATGTTTTGAAACAACATTATGCAAGTCCAACAACCATCGAATGTGGTTATCTATTATCGATAAAAGGGTTGTGTGTGAAAGACCAATCATTACACTATTCGAGGTTCTCATCCAATACATCTTCTTGTGAAACATAATTTTCAGAAAACTCTTCACTTTCATGCATCTCCATAATAATATTCTCATCCACGCCATTCTCTTCTATTCCAAGAGAGATATCTTCTTCATGAATATTTCCATTGAGACAGAATTGATCGGTTTCCTTTGACAAGTTCAAGGCATTTGCGTCTTGATTGTTTTCCTCCAACCCATCTGCATCTTCTACCCATTCACTCACTTGCAGTATTTCATTCCTATTCGGTGTCTGATAGATTGTGAAAACTTGTTGCTCTGTAATATCTGAATAATTGTCCATGTTCTCAAAAGCATTCGTTTCTTGTTCTTCGTCCAGATTCTTAGAAAGCTCTATTTCTTCTTCCTTTTCTTGCCATTCATTAGAAAAGGTTTCATTCCAATCGTTTCTACTCACTCCTACGCTTTCCTGATGCTCTACACTTTCATCATTCATTACATCAACAACATCTTCTGAGACAGAGCAATCATCAGCTGATGAGAGACTATTCCAAGGGTTGTCAACTGATAAAGTAACCGATATAAAGGATGTTGGAAAGACAACAGAATGATTCTTCTCAGAGTCTTCATCCTTCCATTGCTCTATGTCACTTCTTGAAAAGTTCTGTGTGATTGTGTGCTGTAAGGATTCTTCCCATTTCGGTTCCTTTTGCCAAGCTACCCAGAGAAACTGAGTCAACTCCCAAATATAATACACAACATGAACGGACAAGTTCCATAAATATTGCAGTCCGATATACAATCCTTGAAATGTAACTAGTACTGTTCGCTTCATGATTCGAGTTCCTCTTGCAACACCAAACCAAGAAGAATGTTCAAGACGTTGATAAACAATCAAAGCACAAACCAATAGGAAAAGAACGAAAGATAGAATCAGTTTCCAATGACTTTGCCTGCTTCTATAAACGATTTTCAGTTACCAAAAGAGTATAGTTTGGTATCCACTTACTTTTTAGTGATACTTCTCAACTGCTGTGTTCCTTGTTGTATATGTTCAGAATAGTTTTGCTGTTGTGATTGCGTTTCCCTTAATAGTCGTTCATCTTTCCTTATTCTATCGAGGTTACTATTGGTTACAAGCACTTGAGAATTTAATATTTGCTTTGTATTTTGTAAAGAAGACTGTATCTTTGTATTCCAATCATCAGGACGCTCCTCCTCTGAAGTGTTGTGTGGTCTTCTCCTCCGTAATCTTTGTTCTTCCAATAAAAGTTGTCGTTGATGTTGTTCTTTCCACTGTTTCCAACGTAACAAATCAATTCTATGTTGTTTCTGTAACTGTTGAAGTTTTTCTTTTTTGGCTTCTACTAACTGTATCCACTTGTGTCTTAGGGCTTCATCTTCTTCTTCAGCTATAAATAGTTCCAACTGCTCTATTGCTTCTTGAAGTTGTTTCAAATCCGATAGATTAAGTTGTAAAAGCTCTTCATTCTCTTCTACTAGATAACCTGTATCTTTCAGCTTTTCTTGTCTTTGTTGGCATTCAGTTTGTAAAGTTTCTATACGATTCACGAATTGCATCAAAATAATTTGATATTATTCACGTCTCTCAACAAAGAGATATAAATAGTTAATGTTCCATTCACATCAAGAGAGGATATTTCTTACCTTGTTTGATATGTATTACTTTCTGAAGAGCTAATCTTTCCAAAGTTCCATTCTGGTCTTGTTTTGTCTCGGAGCACATTTTTTTTCACAACGGTTCTTTTCGACGGCGGTGGACGCTGTTGAAGCCACTTATCAAAAGCCATCTTTGTTGTTACGGAAGACTTTGCAGTTCTTTTGGATGGAATAAAAAAAAAGGTAATAAAGGAAACAAGAAATAGCTCAGTGTAAGACAAAAGAATGATGAACTGGAAAAATACGAAAATAGGGACAACTGATGCTCGTTCAAAAGCATTAGTGATGTGTATTACTATCTGAAACTAATCACGCGCTTTTATTTTCTCCTTTATACTAACAGTTGGTTTTGTAGGGAAGAGGAGGAGTTGTGATAGGTTTGAATACTTTCACATAGAACTTGAAGCTTTTCTTTTTGAAATTGTTTTGTTGATCTATAAAAGAAAGATATAAAGGGCTTTGATCTTCTTTTTCATGGGATTATTATTATTAGTATTAGTAGTATTTCCTTTTGTTTCTTTCTGGGATTGTCGTCCTCATCATCGTCCAGTACGATGGAAGAACTTTCTCAACAAGTTAATGACCTATTACAATCAAGAAGATATGATCCTGATATATTAATAGACTTGGAAAGATATGTAGAGGCACAGTGTTTGGAGGGAGCTTATGATGGTGACGCCAATTTAGCTTGTTTAAAGCTTTATCAGTTTTATCCGGAAAAAACTAACTTTTCCATCGTATCCAAAATTTTATTGAAAGCTTTGGCAGCACTTCCTAGTTCTGATTTTATCAGTTGTTTGTATTTACTTGGTGAGAAAACCCAACGAGAAGTTCCTGTAGCTACCGTGATAAGTTGGGCAGATGCCTTGGAATCTGGAAACTTTGTGGACTTTTGGAATAGTCTACAAAACAACAAAGATATCATAAAAGGATTGCCAGGTATAGAAGACTCGTTTCGAGAGTTTATGTTGGCTGTCATTTCTCGTACTTATTTCCGAATTCATTTGTCGGTATTGCAGGTAATACAAGCCTAATAATTGAATAGTGTTGGTTACTCATCATATTGGACTGATAGAAGTTACTTTGTTTGTCTCAAGATGACTTGATTCGCTTCTTAAACAAACATGGAATGACAAATATTACAAATGATATTCTTCAGTTTCCAAGTACGGAAGAAAACCAACCTCGTCCTAAAACTATTGGAGAACAATTGCCTTTAAGAAAAGTACTCGAGTCCTTGAGTAACTATTCTATTCATTCATAAAAAAGGGAAAAGATTCGTATTTCATGATCATCGCATCCAGTTATGACATATTCTTCATTGTTGGTTATAGCAAAGTCTAATATGGTATCAGAATGTCCATGAAATATTTTTATACAACTTGCTGTTCTTATGTCCCATAAACGAAGCGTATGATCTGCTGAGCCGGATAATAAAAGTTGGCTTGAGTTTCCCATCAACCATTTCACCTTTACAACCGCACCTTCATGTTGCCATCGATATCTTTGAATGGACCTTTCCATATCCCAAACAGATATAGTTGCATCTGTTGAACCTGAAGCTAACCAACGATATTGATAAGAGAAGTCTAAACTTTCTACAGAGTCGTTGTGTGGTTTGGGTCTTGCAAGAATTCGGCCACTTTCTGGTTGAACCAATAATATTTGACCATCTGTTGCTCCACTTGCCACAATGCGGTCTTCAAAAGGAGCACTTTCCATACAAATAATCGCTTGACCTAGTAATGAAGGTGGAATGACTTGTAATGATGTTGGTGGTGCTTCAAGTGCTCGAAATACCTATCTCCTTATCAAAATGAGTCAAAAGGGAGGAGTTCACCAACCGAAATATTTCCATCTTCCATTCCTAATACAGCATATTCATCTTGTCTACAGAGACAACCACTCATAACTGGAGCTTGAGTAGTGAACACATTGACTGGATTTCCATCGGACATGGACCAAATCCAAGCAGTTTGATCACTACAACCTGCAAAAAGGCACGAAGAATCTTGAAACCAACGAAGGAATTCAACACTACTAGTTGGACCAACCAAATCTGAAATAAGTGAACCATTTGAGGCGTTGAAAACTTGTACAGAACCATCGAGACAAGCAGTAGCGAACAAAGTTCCATTGGGACTAAACTTTGCTAGACTTTGAGAATCTCCACGTTCCTCTACAGTATGATAAGGTTGCACCTGAGACCCATCTTGTATTTTCCATAAGCAAGCTGTTCCATCTCCTGAAGCGGTAAGAAATGTGTGGCAAAGTTGCGGATGGCAATCCACTGCATAAACAGGTTCCTTGTGCCAAGAGATGGTTAAAATAGAATCATCCAGAAAAGTTTCGTCATCCTCTTCTTCATCTATATGTAATCAACAACTACTCATATCAATAATCAACAGTTCTTTCTTTCTCACCTTCTACTGACCCAACCATTGTAGGTGAAGTAGTTTCGTCATTGGACATTGTTTGGATATTTCAAAGCGGATGGAGTCGGTTGGAATGGATTTTATGAAGGCTGAAGAAAAAGTTGTTCGACTACGAAAATATTTGAAAGACTTGCAATTGGATGCGTAAGAGAAGAGACTTGAATGAAACACTTTTCTAAATATTCAATTTTAGTTTTATAATACCCAGCGAAGACGCTCATCAAAGCGAGTATGTTGCTTTTTATGGAAGAAACGACCCTGAAATATGATTTCTTGCTTTGTCTCATAGGTATGTCGCCAACTGTGATCAAAGACGTCAGTTTATTTCAGATTTCACGGGTTCTGCTGGCTTCGCAGTCGTTACTCAACAAGAAGCACTGTTATGGACAGATGGAAGATATTTCTTGCAAGCAGAGAAAGAGTTGGACCCAAAAGTATGGAAATTGATGCGTATGTTGGAAGACAAAAGTATGGAAGATTGGTTGGTGGATTGCTTTATTGCAGAGTCTCCACAAACTGTACGAAGTATTGGAATGGACGGAAGATTTATTTCGGTTGCTTCGTTCAAACGCTTAGAAAGAATCTTGCAAGATAAATGTCCATCCTGCGCATCCCTAGTGTTGCTTCCTATTGGGGAAGAAAACTTGGTAGACAAAGTTTGGGGTAAACATAAACCTCCCATTCCAAAGAGTTTGGTATTTTTACACTCAGAAGAGTATGCGGTAAGTCAATAAATGAAAGATATGGAAGAATGGACTGGAAAATTGATTGAATATCCATGGTGTTAACTGACTATAGGGAGAATCAGTAAAAAGTAAACTAGCAAGAGTTCGTGAGTCAATGGCAAAGAACCATTGCAATCTATTGATTGTTTCAGCACTGGATGAGGTATGTACATTGATATTACATAATCTTGTTGAATAAGCCATATTCAATTCCTAATAAGGTTGCATGGCTTTTCAATCTCCGCGGTTCGGATGTAGAATATAATCCTGTCTTCTTATCTTACGCTATTATTACTGAAACTCAAAGTCTATTATTTATGGATTCGAGTCGGTTAGAAAAGGAAGCTCAACAGAGTTTAAAAGAACAAAATATACAAACTATTCCATATGAAAATATCTTTCAAGTGTTGCAAGAGAAAGCTAAAGATTGCATAGTAAGTTACATTGGCTTCTTTAAATAGAGTGCTTAAGATATCCTTTCAGGTTTGGTTGGATAAAAACAAGGGAAATATGGCTCTTTATCAAGTTTGTCAAAATGCTCCTTGTAAGAAGATTGTGGAAAACCCTTGTCCTATTTCATGGTTTAAAGCAGTAAAGAATGAAAAAGAAGTTCAAGGAGCTAAAGAGGCACATGTAAGAGATGCAGTAGCTCTCATTACTTATTTTGCATGGTTGGAACATCAAGTCGTAGTTGAACAGCAAAAACCAACAGAATGTGAGGCAGCAGACATATTAGACTCTTTGAGAAGCAAACAAGTAAGTTGCTTGAAAAGTGTGTTGAAAGATAATGGACGATTGTATAGAGTTTGTTTGTCTCTTTATCCTTTCCAACTATTTCTTCAGTTGGAAGCAATGCAGCTATCATTCATTATCGACCTAACCCAAAGGATTGTAAACGAGTGGACAACGAGCATATCTATTTGTGTGATTCTGGAGGTTGGCCAAAGCAATTCAAGCCACTTGTTTTATCACTCTGTCGTAATTAGGTCAGTATAGAGATGGCACTACGGATGTTACAAGAACGTTGCATTTTGGTGTTCCATCGCAAAGAGAAAAAGAATGTTATACAAGAGTATTGAAGAGCCATATTCAAATGGATACCGCCATATTTCCCAAAGGCACGAGTGGATTAGCTTTGGATTGTTTGACTAGAGCTCCTTTATGGAAAGTTGGTTTGGATTATCGTCATGGTACTGGTCATGGTGTTGGTTCCTTTTTGAACGTTCATGAAGGACCTCAAAGTATAAGTTTTCGACCATCTGCTAGTGAAGTTGCATTGGAACCTAATATGTTGGTAACAGATGAACCAGGTTATTATGAAGATGGAGTGTTTGGTATAAGAATAGAAAATGTTTTGTTGGTAAAGAGTGTGAAGACTCCCAATCAGTTTGGAGGAAAGCCTTATTTTGGTTTTGAACACATTACTTTTGTTCCTATGGAAAATAGACTGATAGATTTGAACTTGTTGACTGATGAAGAACTGGCCTGGATCAATCGTTATCACGAAGAATGTTGGAACAAAGTGAGTGCTGTATTTCTATTTCTACATTCAAAAGTTATTTTTATGTTGATAAGGTATCACCTCATTTGAAAGACGAAAAGGCTTTCAAGTGGCTTCAAGAAAAGACATGTCCCTTGTCTAAATAAGAGGTTAAGTAAATTGTGTTGATTTTGTTGGCAATCTTGTTACTATATTTAGTAACAATTGAAAGGAACCCAAAAAGTTTTAGTTGTTGGAAATTGTATTGACCCATAGACATTCACATAGATGACTGGTGTTGTTTGGAAAGATACTTTTAAAGTCTGGTATAGAGCATTTCAACAGTACAATCTATCCGTCAGGTTGTTCAAGAGAATGTTGTCTTCTAAGGATACTAAAAATACATCTCACTCTGTAGTGCCTAGAGTAAGACTTGCAGTTATCGTCGTCGATCAAAAGTTGAACATGGTGCATAGAGCAATATTCAAACAATAGGAGTTGTAGGCTGTGGTCAGATGGGATCTGGAATAGCTCTAGTTGCTGCACAATATGCTGAAGCTAAAGTATTGTTGTATGATAGCAATCCACAAGTGAGTGCCAAAGCGTTGGAATACATCAGTAAGAATTTCTATTTAGCTATAAGTACGCTGCATAAATCAACTTGTTTTACGTTAGATAGTCAAGTGGAAAAAGCTGTTCAAAAGAATCAAGTCAATAAGGAACAGTCTGCTTCCATTCTACAAAGAATAGGACCTGTAGGGAACTTGGAAGGGTTAAAAGACTGTGACTTTGTTATCGAAGCAGTTTCTGAGAATTTGTCCTTGAAAACGAACATTTTCCAAAAACTGGCACAAATAACCGCTGCTGATGTTATCCTTGCCTCTAATACTTCTTCTATTTCGATTACGAAGATTGCCTCAACTATTCAGGAATCGGGTCGAGATGATAAAGTTGTTGGTATGCACTTTTTCAATCCAGTTCCCGTGATGGATATAGTAGAGTTGGTTGTTGGTCTAAGTACCAGTGCGGCTACTGTTCAAATAACTCAATCTTTGGCTCAAAAGATGAATAAGAAGGTTTCTGTTGTTCAAGACTCTCCTGGATTTATTTCCAATAGAGTTCTTATGCCTTATATCAACGAAGCCATTTGTGCTCTTCAAGAAGGTCTTGCAAGTAAAGAAGATATCGATCAGATAATGAAATTAGGAACTCGTGTGCCTATGGGACCTCTTACTTTGGCAGACTTTATAGGTTTGGATACTTGTCTCTCCATCATGCAAGTACTTCATAGCCAATTGGGAGATGACAAATATCGACCCAGTTCTTTGTTGATCAAATATGTCGATGCCGGCAGACTTGGAAAGAAAACAGGTCGTGGCTTTTATGATTATCATACCTGATAAGGATTATTCCTTAGCTATATTCAGTAACTGTAATAAATGAGTCACAATATTTTGAAGATGTTTTACACCTTGAGATGACGTACTGGTTTCCTTAAAAAGTGAAATTCCTTTTTCACCAGCCAATGCTATTTCATTATCCAACGGAACTTTACCTAAAAAACAAATTGCGAAATCCTGACACATTTTCAGAGCTCCTCCTGTTGTAGGTGCAAATATTTCTGAACAATTGCCACAACAGGGACAAACATAACCGGACATATTCTCCACAACTCCTAATACTGGAATGGAGGCCTGACGACAAAAATGAACTTCCTTTCTAACATCTAATAGCGATACTTCTTGAGGGGTCGTGACAATAATAGCACCATCAATATGACAATACTTTAAACACTGTACCAAAGTTATGTGTTCATCAGAAGTACCCGGAGGTGAGTCAATAATAAGAAAGTCCAAATGAGAGCCCCAATCCACGTCCTTCAAAAACTGTTTGATAATTCCGTTCTTTCTTGCTCCTCTCCATATGACTGCGTCTTCTCTACTTGGCAACATAAAGGCAATTGACATAACAGAAAGATTTTCTTCTACATAAACTGGTTGCCAACCAGTAATACTTTGATGAACTTCCTCTCCTTCAACTCCACACATATATGGAATGCTAGGACCACAAATATCCACATCTAGTAGACCTACAAAATACTCTCTACTTGCCAAAGCAAAAGCTAACTGCGAAGCAAATGTACTTTTTCCAACTCCACCTTTACCAGATAATATTAAAATCACGTGTTTTATATGAGAAAGACGAGAAGATATGAGCTCCAAATCAGGGTCCACTTGAGTGCCTTTTCCATTAGCACATAAAGACTGATTAGGACAACCTACACAAGCGTCTGCTTTTCCTGCGTTTTCAGACTCTGTTCCAGGACAGTTGGAAGGTGCATCTGCTGGATGTGTAGTCGTCATAATCAATCAATCAATCATAAACTCTTTTACAATCCCTTCACATGTCCATCAACATAGTTAGTTATTCAAAATATGCAACTCGTTACAATAAATTCGTTGTGCAATGCTATGAATAACGAAAATCATACTCTAAAGAAATAGAATAAGATCCACCATCAACCCTTTAAAAAAATAAACCAATTCTCATTGAGTCATTTCTGTATGTTTGTCAACGCAAATCTCCCGAGATACTCAAAACTTTGTAGTTTTCGAACAAATAATACTTCAACTACTCATCTAACAAAGTTTAAACACCTTTATTTTGATATTTGGTTAAGAACAACTCATTTACGCAAGAGTAGAGTATTACTGCAGTGGAAGTGCAAAGTACAAGACAACCCTGATGCAGAGAATACTGGAGGAGTTTTCAATTGGCAGCCTTCTTTGACAGAAAATATCAATCCAATAGACCACCCTAGCCTTATCAACGAAATGTTTTGGGAAGCGAAAAAGCAAGTGGAAGCAGCAAGAAGAGGTGAAAGAATGAGTGGAGAAGAGAGCATCGAGCGCTATCATCAGAGAGCAGCAGCTTCTTCTGTAAAGAAGAAACAAGAAACTCCCAAGACTATTTACTTACTTTCTCGATCAGAAAGACGTATTCGGAGACTGAAAAAACGAATTTCTGTGTTCTTTTCAGGTTTATTAGCTCCCATCGTGGATTGGCATTCGGTATTAAGGAATCGAATCCGTGAAATAGGACTAGTAGAATGGGGAGAACCGAAGCAACCAACAATATGTGAAAAGTGTCATTCCTTCGGTTTCAAGGTAAATATTGTTAGATGGCATATACTTTTGTGAATATTGAAATGGTCGAGTAGCCTTGTGCATATTGCAACACGTTGGGTGTTCGATATACTCAGACAGGGAGAGCCAAAGCAATTTGTATTCATTGTTTAGGTAAATATTATTCAAATAGAATAAACTGCACAAGTCTCAGCTATTGGAATGAATAGGATTAGGTTGGCAAACATGTCCACATTGTCATGGTCATCAACCAGAGTCTTGGATGCAAGATATGTATTTGTAATAAAAGTTTTATAAGGAATCATTTTAGTTACAATTGGCTGAAGAATCGGCTGAAAATATGTCTTGCATGGATTGAGTCTTTCGATATGACTGTGCATTATCATCTTTGGGTCTTAACTGTCTAGGCACATAACGACGGTCTTGATAGTCACTCAACCNCTTGGTTTGCAATAATTCATCGGTATAGTTGCATTTTAAGTAAGCAAAGGCCTTCACAATGAAAGAACGATCCTTCACTGAATAAATAGGTATGACTCTTCTGGTATAGTTGACTCCCACATTTTCCAACTTGTCCAATTCCTTCAAGGATTCACTGGACACTCTATATAGTTCTCCACGGACATTATTTCCGTATCCTTTCATATCTAGTAAATAAGGACTATAATAAGGACCTCCTATCACGAGAGGATACTTATCACAAGTCATAAAGTCTCCTTCAAATAAGGCACCGTCTTCTAATAAGTGTGAATTGGGAAAACTCCGTTTCAAAGTTCCATATACAAATACCCAGTGACTTAGTAGTCTCAAATCTTGTACTCTTCCAGAATGCGATATTCTAAGATATTCTGCCAGTTGTTGTTCAACACTCAATAACTTGGCGACCTGCTCATTCACTGAAAGTGAAACTGACTGAATCCAATCAATCGTAGAATAAATATGCAAGGATATATATATATATATATATATATATATATTCCACTTACCTCCTTCATACACAACCTATCTTCTACCAAGCTACCTTCACTACTTGCAATCTGGTTATTGTCTTCCAAAAATTCACTTGTTGTTTCCTCTGGTCCAACGAAAGTGGAATCTTTCCTATAAACATCAGAATTCTTTCCAGCCAAAGGTGTCTTATAAGGATATGGAATGGGTCGAGAAGCGTATATATTACCACCATGAACACTATGACTATATATTCGGTTTTGGGAAAATTTGCCGTGAACTGAAGACTCTGGAGAAGTTGGAGGTGTGGCTGACTGTAACACTCCAACCAGTTCTGCAGAAGGTCTTTTTGTTAAAGGTCCAGTCTCAGGAATATTCTCGTTATCTGTAGTAACTTGCATCAAGTTATCGTTTCATTCCTTTCCTAAACAATCTCCTTCTTATACACCATCATTAACAATCGACAAATCATTGTTTATTATTCTCTCTTTTGTGAAATGACTAACTTGTACAAAGGAATAGCCCTACAAGATAAGGTTGATATTATGAAGGAAAGGAGACCCACTCCTGTTATACTTGATTGTGATCCTGGTCACGATGATGCTTTTGCCATAGTTTTGGCAGCTTTTAGTCCAGAAGAACTTTCACTGTTGGCCATAACAACTGTTTCTGGAAACCAAAGTTTGGAAAAGACAACTCTCAATGCTCTTCGTATTTTACACGCTTGTGGCTTTCAGGAGAACTCAATACCTGTTGCCAAAGGTGCTAGTGCTCCTCTCATGCTTCCGGAATTGGCACAACCTAGTAAGGAGAATATGTAAGGAATGTTCCACGACGTGAGACTGAATCATTCTCTTCATTTAGAAAGTCAAGAAGAGTCAATCTCTTTAATTGTTTCTACCCATTATGATACTTCTTATCATCAACCTCTAGTTGGAAGACATCCTGTGGAAGTCCATGGAGAGTCAGGAATGGACGGAGCTGAATTTCCTTCAACAGTCATTCCAAAACTAGATCAAAGGAAAGCTTGGAATCTTATGGCTGATATTGTTCAATTGTATTCTCCAGAGTTTCCATTAACCATTATCGCTACAGGACCTTTGACAAATATTGCTTTATTTGTTACTCTGTAAGTAGTACGATTGGATAGCACTCCTTCTTTTTCTTATTTTGTTTGGTTAGATATCCTGAACTTCGTCGTAATATTCGAATCGTATTTATGGGAGGCACTTTTGAAAGAGGAAACATTCATCCAACGGCAGAATTTAATATACTTCATGATCCAGAAGCAGCACATATTGTCTTCCATTGTGGAGTTTCTTTGACTATGGTCCCTTTAGACTTGACTCATCAAGTTTTGGTCACCCAAGATATTTTAGGAAGAATTCATGCTTTAAATACTCCATTTGCTAAGAACATGGCAGGACTTGTTGAATTTTTTCGCAATTCTTATCAAAGTTAGTTGTCTTCATTACCAAAGCTTGAAAGTGCTCATAACTTTATGTACTATAGAAACTTTTGGTTTTGCCTCACCTCCTTTACATGATCCATGTGCAGTAGCATATGTTTTGGATGCTTCCCGTTTTGAAACGCAGTTGATAAGGTAAGCCTTTACATGTGGAAGCTATGGTTCTACAATATATATATATATATATTCATTGTATAATAGAGTTGAAGTGGAAACGGGTAAAGGACTTTGTGCAGGTCAAACTGTTGGAGACTTTTATGGTCGCTATTTAAGGAAACCAAAGAATGTCAATGTAGTACAGAAGATGGACATTGAATGGTTTTGGCATAGAATGTTGCAGTCATTAACAAAAGCAAATGAACAGAGTCCGTTAAACAAGAATGTAAATTCCTCATAGTCATTCATTCCTCAAGCACTTTATAGCAAACTCAAGTTTTCTCAGAAAGCCTTTTAGAAATTGAATACCATTTTCCAAAAGGCTAATCTATGAACAACAACATTTTTTAGTTCCTTTCTATTTATCAAGCAGAAACTCCCTTTGCAGTTGTTTCCTCCATTAATTCTAATAACACACCATTGGAGTCTTTAGGATCCACGAATACCGAACGCTTTCCATGGTCACTGATAACAGGTTCTTCTGTTTGCATATCCACGTGATTATCTCTCAATCGCTGTATAGTTGCTTCTATGCTGGGCACTTCTAAACATATATGATGTATTCCACCAGAGTTATTACCGGCTAGAAATTTCTCAATGGGACTTGCCTTCCCTAATGGCTCCATAAGTTCGATATTAGTGTTGCCCAATCTGACAAATATGACTGTTGCACCCATCTCCACGTGTGGCACAGGTTTACTGACATCTGCTTCAAATACCTTTTCATACAATTCTGCGGCATCTTGAACATCCTTCACTGCAACAGCCACATGGTTCAACTTCCCTAACTTGTATAATCGGGAGACTTTCTGTCGGTCACTATCCAATTGTGGTGCAGAAAATAGAGCAGAAGCTACCTTTAGAGAAGATAGGTCTCCACCTTTAGTTTCCAACTGCTCTTTTTCAACAGACAAAGTACGACATTTCTGATAATGTGAAAGAGTAGGAGTCTTACTGCTAAGTTGATGAATCAAATAGTTCCGTGAGTAGAAAAGTCTTCTTATACTACCCATGGCCATTTTCTCCATTTTGCTTTGAGATATTTTCATGGGATGCTTTATTGTGCTTTCGTCTGAAATTCTTGAAAACGCATCTTTTCTGCCACATTCGCCATGTTTTGTAAAACTTGCCGCAAAATGTATAGTATTCTTTCTGGATCCTTAACGGTTGCAATCATAGTAGACCTTAATACAGAACGTATAGCAATGATATTATTTTCTAATGGGTCTCTTTCCTTTTCTTCTCGAACCAATACAAAGGAACGTAAATATTCATGATGTGTGGAATTATTATTATTCTCAACTGAATGGAACACTGTGGCACAAAGGCAATCCCACGTTAACTTTTCCATTTCTACTACAACTTGCACAAAGTCTTCTTCTATGCATATAGCCGAAATTCCAACCTAACAACAACAACAACAACAACAACAAATGAATTTGAGAAACTTGCAATTTTTTCTATACAGAGTTCTTACTTTTCGAGCCAATAACTGTATTCTGGATACTTGAAATAAACAAGATACAGATGAGGGACATTCACCATAATTATATTTCCAAGTATTTTCAAGCCAATCCATTTCTTTTGTATTCGTCACTTGTCCCAAAGTTCGATAAGCTGCCATCTAAACTCCTCCATTCATCAACACCCTTCTTGAGATATTCATATGCAACTTACTCTTTCAGATTCAACCTTTATATATGACTCTGGAATATAACTTGGTAAAGTTACATTCACTTCACAATCTTCAACAACAGGAACCAGTTTTCCTCGAAGTCGATCCAAAGTATTTTTTAATAGATTCATATACATCTCAAAGCCAATGGAACCAACTTCTCCACTCTGTTCTATTCCAATCAAGCTTCCAGGACCTCGAATTTCCAAGTCACGATTGGCAACTTCATATCCACTACCTAAGGAACTCAATTGCTCCAATGCCTTTAGACGTTCGGTAGCTTCATTCGTCATTTCTACTTTGGGATCAAATGTGAAAATAGCAAATGCCTAAACATAATCAGAAGACTAAAGAAGAGGATTGGTCATTGTTACATTCACATACTTGAACTTTCGAACGACCTACACGTCCACGTATTTGATATAATTGTGATAAACCAAAACTAGTTGCTCTGTACACAATAATAGTATTCGCATCTGGAATATCCACTCCTGCTTCTATAATACAAGTTGAAATTAGAATATCATATTCATGAAAACTAAAGGAAAGAATGCGATCTTCGACATCTTTCATAGTTCCATCCGCATATAATATTCGGTAATGAGGAAACTTTTGTTTTATCAACTGTCCGATTCGATCAATATCGGCTATTCGAGGACAAACAATATAAACCTAATATTCAATACTTTCAATACCATCCATCCATAGAAAACATTCTGAAGCGGCTTACTTGACCATTTCTTGCGAGTTCCTTTCCAATATGATTATCCACTAAGGGATCATCAAAAGCCAATACAAAATTCTCCACTGCCAATCGCCCCTTTGGAGGAGTCAATATTAAACTCATATCTCGAATATTACCAACTGCCATATGTAAAGTTCTCGGAATGGGAGTTGCCGACAATGTCAACACATCAATAGAAGTAGATATAGTCTTCAAGCG
Organism: Galdieria sulphuraria; assembly: GCF_000341285.1. Taxonomy (NCBI): domain Eukaryota; phylum Rhodophyta; class Bangiophyceae; order Galdieriales; family Galdieriaceae; genus Galdieria; species Galdieria sulphuraria. The sequence continues at coordinate 105,526 of NW_005178457.1, forward strand.
TTCCTTTTGGTTGACTCCCAACCATTGCTCCTCATCAATAATCAAAAGCGAAAGTTTTGCAAATTCTAGTTTGTTTGACAACAAAGATTGAGTACCAACCAAAACATCAATATGACCCAAACTCAAATCTTGTTGCAATTGTCGTCTCTCTTTCATTCTCTTTGGAAAATGTCTCGATAACAAAGCAACTTTCACTCCAAAGTCTTCCATTCTATTCTGTAGAGTGCGGTAATGTTGACTTGCTAATACTGTGGTAGGACATATAAAAGCAACTTGTTTTCCAGCTCTAAAAGCTCTAAATATAGCTTGCATAGCAACTTCCGTCTTTCCAAAGCCAACATCACCACAAACAAGTCGATCCATAGGAGAGTCTCTTTCACACATATCTCTTCGAATATCTTCGATACAAGCAAGTTGATCGGGAGTCAACTCAAAGGGAAATGACTTGATAAAGTTGGCTTGTAATATATCATCTGCAGGATATCTAGGACGTTTTTGTTCTGCTCGAATGGCATACAATTTGACAATATCCACTGCAAGTTTATCGATGGAAACAAGTGCCTTTTTCTTCCTCTTTTCCCAACTCGAGCTCTTTCGCAAACTATCGAGTCGAGGTGCTCTTACTCTTTGTACAGCTACAGATTCTCTGGAACGAAAGCGATGTATTTCGTTGGCTCTTTCTACTGGAATATTCAACTTTCCGTCTCTATACTGAACAATAAAATATTCTCGATAGATGGTATTATCTTTAGACTTGTATTCCGTTCCTTTGAATATTCCTACACCAAATTTCATATGCACAACATAATCTCCGGGTAAGATGGATAGTCCAGGGGTTGCTCGATCAGCTTCCATCTGTTTCCACGATAGAGGTTCCACTTTTAGATGGGCATCTATCTTTGTTTCTATATTCTGTATCGCCCCATTTGCTTTGTCGTGAGAGTCATAGACAGTTGTATGATGTTTTTCATTGTGAACATTTTGCATATACAAATCAAAAGTCGTTTTGTTAGGCAACTTGGGGAAGCCGCTTTTGTATCGAACTACGTTACAACGGGAACAGTGAGAACGTCTGGAAAACTTTTCTTTCTCAAAAGGAAGCATAGGAAACTTGCCGCCATTATGATAAAGTATAAAACCAAAGATGATGGTTTCCTTATTCAACCACCAACTATTCATTCAGGTCTTCAACAGTATCGTTTAACAATGATAATACGATTCATATTCTCTCTTCATTCAATTCATTTTACAAAACAAAAAAAACTAATTCTTTTCATTCTCTTCACTTGGGAAAGCAAACGAAATAAGTATAAGTAAAAGAATTCTCACATTTCGTCTTTGTGTAAAATATAAAACGTCTCTTTCCGATACTATGTTGAGAATACAAGTGATAATGTCATCAGTTTCAAATCAACAACACTCAAGAATGGTCAAAGACAGTATTTCACTGAAAGTATTCTTGAAATGACTGCACTTCACAATACGAAGAGAATTGTAAGAAAATTCAAAAGCCAAGGGATGAAGTATATCGATATCGTTTAGAAATGTTTTTTAATGGTCTTTGTCATGAATAAGAATTTCCTACCTATTTACCTTATATGTTAACTTTATTGACTCCAGAGGTCTCCACCTTTGTGGAAAATGATCAACTATTTGGTTCGCTTTCATTCCCATTAGAGTTCAAAATATATCTAATGATATTGCAGTTTCTTAATATTCATCCTTCCATGATGATATAAAATTACTGTTTCAGTGTTTGAAAAGAATACGTTCCAGTTATAGACAAAATACATTCTATAATAGGTAACCAAGAAGAATGTAAGGAAATTGTTTTATTTTTTCAAGGTTTCTAACACACTTTTCTATTTTCATTACTTGTTTTATTCATTGGTGGGGGAATTAGTTGGATTATTATTGGAGAGTCGCCATGTCCGAAGAAGAGCCAGTGGATAAGAAACCCGAAATAGAAGAATCTTGTCAACCACATTGCTCTCACGTACGAGGCTTCATTCAAAAAGGTTTTATCAATAACCTTGGATTGTTAGGAATGGGCGGAATATCGAGCTTGTGTCAAACGAATCGAAAATGATACAACTGGAGAAGCTCACTGTACTGGACAATACTTGGACTTTTGGCGTTGTGTAGATCACTGCGTAAGCAAAAACTATTGTCCAAGTGTTCCGCTTTTGACTTGTTCTTGTTTTCGTTAGGCTGCGAAGAAAATATTCCAGACTTTGAAGTGAGGTCAAAGCTTGGTTGTCTAACCTTGATCTTTTGTCATAAAAGAACAATATTCAATAAATAAAAGTCAAAATAGAACAAGCAAATAATATTTTCCTGTAAAACTACTCATATGCACTTTTATAACACACAAATATAACAAAACAAACATCCAAACCAACGCTTCCTTTCTAAGATATATGTACATTCGGAGGTATCAAAAGAGTTTCTATTACTTGGATCTCTGAAGAACCTGCTGCAACGTCTTCTTCAATCACGGGAATATCATTCACAAAAGCTCCTATTCGGGAACAAAAATTATTCAAAAGCTCTCAATTTACGCAATTGTACAACTTACCTGTGGAGTTTTTAACAAGTGTCAAATTGGGCCCTAACATTGATGGAAAGTGATGAGTTCCGCTACTTAAGGAAGCAACAGAAATAGATTCATTGACAGTTCCATATAATAATAGCTGTTTCAACAAGGTATGATTTTGCAACAGTTGTAAGGCTTGAATAGCACCTATATTAAGGTCTGACAGTGTGTTCATCAAACCAGTATTATTGGGAGTGAAGACTGTCTCAGTAGCTGAAGGGTTGTTGTAGAGACTTAATATGCCTGCTTCTGAAGCCCCATCAATAATATCTGAAAAGTCACCCTTTGCTTTTAATACACTTTCAATAGTTGTAGCACCGTTTACAAAAGCAATACAAAATAAAAAGCAATAAAGTAAACACAAACTACGGACTTGACAGATGGCTTTCATATTTTCCAAAAATGCAAAATAATCATTTCTTTGTCCAATGCATTGCTATTTTTGGCTTCCAGAAGAGAGCGATGGCGACGATTCACTTCAACGTTTCATGATTCGGTAATCTTTCTACTATCTCCCATTTGACTTGCGGAATAAGAACATGTGCCTTTTTCTTCATCTGTAAACTCTTCTACGGTTTCTGGACATGGAGCAGTATAATATGGACCATTCTTACAGGCACTCAAAGTAACAAACTCCTCTCCAAGGTCTTCCTGTAGTTGTGCTATTTGAACATCCAAAGGCATAATATATTCTTGAATATGTTCTATCAAAAACTGAGCTCCTTGTAAACTCAATGCATAAGCCGATGTACCCCAACTGCTACAAGCAATAGTTATCGCATTGGAATCTGTAGAATTGTCTTCCAAATACCACACTTTCTCAAGTTGGATATTTCCCAAGGCATGTCTACGAAAGAATATCCAATGCCAAGGTTTTTGGTGTACTTTGGAACCCATCTCTACTGCTTTCATAATAGAAGGTAATCTTTCTATACCTTCCTTTGTAAAGAATACATCGTCTTCCAATATCAGGACGACTGGATACTGGTGTTTCAATATATCATTCCATATTCTCATATGTGAGTAAGTACAGGCTACTTGTCCTGTTGTAACAGAACTTGAAAATCCAGCAACTTTTGCATGAGAAATAGAAACAGGAGGATTGTCAAGAGTAAACTCGGAGAAATCGGTAGCTGGAAACCGAGTCAATGGAAAATGAAATGAAGCAGCTTTTTCTTGCATCAACTGCCAACGTTCTGAACAACTATTTCGATTCAATACATAAATATGAGAAAAAGGAATTGTCTCTGATGGAATATGATTGGCTTGTGAAGAAGATTCTACAATGGACCATGAGGATGATACTTGTGCATTTCCAAGTTGAGGTCGTAATGGAGTTGCATACTTCATATAGGACATTAACAATTCTTCACTGCTTGGTGACATTTGAATACTGTCATCCGATAGTTGGCAAATACCAGCATCGTCTACATTTCCCAAACGACTCCAAAAACCTTCTCCATTACAACCCAAATCATTTGCCACATCCTCATAAGTAACTATTTTATGTAAAGACTTGGCCCTTTGCACTAAATTCCACAGTCTTTCAAATACAAAAGGAACTATAGTGAAATTTCCAACTACTTGTTGATCAAAGCCATGAAATGAAATAGGTCGACCATCACCACTTCGCCTATTTCGCCACCAAGGAGAACGATCACTATCTGACAACGGATGAAAAATACTTTCAGAGGCAAATCTTTGAATACAAAAATAAAGACGCTGAGAACCACAAGAAGTGCAAACATCTTTGGTAGCCACTTCACATTCTTCCAAATGAGGTCTCAAATGTTCTACCAGCCTTCGAGATAATACAATAAAACCTCCCTGAGGTATCCAAGGACAGTTTCTACAAAATACATCTTTGCACATTTTAAAAGTTCCGTTGCCATGTCCACTTTCTCCATGCAAAGTGCACCATTCATTTCCACCTTTTACATGAACATCTCTTAATAACTCACTTAAGGGTCCACTATCGCCATTATCGATACGAACATATTCTGCAAAACCCATATATATCATCTGTCTATATCCATCAAAATTCTTCAAATATTCTTCTAATCTATCATGAAACAAAAATGTATCATCGTCTACAAGAACTATCCACTCGTGTTCTCTATCCGATGTTTCATTCTGCAATAGTCTATCACAGGCAACTCGTAGCCTTACCAAGTGACTCCAAGCGTTGAAGAAATCTATATTCTTCTCCCGATTTAAATCTGCAGGTCGAACAACTACTATGGGAGCACTTGGAAGTCTTTGATTAGCTACCAACAGTCCTTTTGAAGGTATATCAACTTTATCAGAAATCCCATCTACTTTTTCCGTAAAGAATAACACATTCTTTGGATGAAGAACAGATGCCCAAGTATTCCAAACTGCAGGTCCTCTAGATTCTATTGTTTTGTGACCAGACAAGATCAGATAAAGCAATGAAGAACCTTGGGCCTCCGAGTCAGCAACATCAAAACTCTTCGAACTATCAACAAAGGTCCAGTTGTTGTCGAGTTCCCCATTGTCACGGACTATGGTTGACTCTTGTAAAGTAAAACTACTCCAACGACGACCAACAACAACGTAACAAACAAATAGGAACAAAACGCAACTTCCCAATAGAAATAACTTTCTCTTCTTTCGACTCCATCTTCTTCTCCATTTCAAGGTCACCGGAAGAATATGAGGCTTGAAACTTTTAGCTTTTTTTGACAACATGTTTCATATTCACTATTGGACAATTGACCAGTTCCTAAAAATACAATTCTATTGAACAATTGTACTGTTCCTTCATTTCATTTTCTTTGAAGGATTTCAGGATATTATATTATGAGATGATCGTTGTTGAAAGAATACATTAACAACAACATTCGAATTGAAACAAAGCTTATCATTTTAGGATGAACACATATTTATCACTTCCTCTATAGGCATCTTCTCAAAGTAGGAAAGAAAGATTCAAAACAATTTGATAAAGTAAGTACAATCAACAAGTGCCATATAAGAACGACTGAATTACTGATAGTATTTATAATCTATCTTTCATAAAGCAATGGAATTGTAAGCACTCAAGTAAAACATGCAAAATGATATCATTGAAATTCCACAGAACATAGTTTCTATAAGGCTTTGATTCTCATATGTTCACTAAATATAGACATTGTATAGAAAATGTTAAAAAACTTTTCTAAACAAATGCGATATCCAAAAATGACTGCTACTTACTTGAGTTCAATTTCATTTATGGATGATGAGAAAATTTCACTTGAGGTATTCCATATCTATAGAAATATCCTTAAGAGTGTCTTTATCCTTTTAACAGTTTCTCTTTCTTCCCTTGTAGAATATCAGGGCTTGTTTACGTCACTTGAATATTGCAATGGTTGAATAGACTCCAAGATAAAACAAACAATTGCCAGATAAGCATACAAAATATGTCGCTTCAAGAAAACTTGTGATGACTGAATATTGCGTGATAATCTTATATTCTTTCTTTCCTTCCTTTGGCGATGAGTTTCCCAAATAGCAACTTGGGTGTCGCTTCTGTCGAAGGATTTTCCAGAATGACTACACCTGAATTTGTTGGAAGTGGTTCAATCAAAGTAGTAACAAAACCGCAGGAGCCGCATTGAACACGTTGTGGAGAACCTTGAAACAAAAGTCGAATACCACATTTACGACAAATACAATGACGTGTAGGTCTAGATCGATCAACGTTAGAAGAATCCAAACTGTTTGTAGCAGTGGCAATATCATTTGCTCCGGAATAGGAATTGGACAAACTTCTTTGTATGTGAGAGGAAGTCGATCTTTGATTCGATGGTGTGCCAGTACGACTAGTGCTACTTGTAGAAGACATAGCAGAAGATAACATATTTCGAGGAGTCATAACAGTAATAGTACCACAACCTCCACAACGAACACTCGTCGCTCCAGAAGGAAATATAATAAAGCGATTGCAACCATAACAAGTTCCAATACTATGAGACTGCAATAACAAATCAACAGAAGGAACTCCATTTTCACCCAATGATAATAAAGAACGACAATCTATAAAAAGTATTGAGAATACTTTATAAAGAAGCCAAGCTTAATAATACGTACTTCCACACTGAATAAGTCCATAACTCCTTTGAACCAATAATAATACGCCACAAAAGGGACATATACAACGAATAGGAGTTGAGTGACTTCTATAAAAGTTTCTCGGAGCATCCGGAGTAAATACGTTTGTTCTATCTTCTCTTACGTTAGTTCGAGAAATATTAGACCTTTCGTTAGGGTTGTGATGAAACGTATCGGTTGAATATGCAACTGGAAGCATATTCCTTTGGCCATTTTCGTTTCCACTAGGGAAGGAGTATATAGCTTCTCCCTGACCAAGATTAGATATTTGTTCAGAACGTTGTCTTGAGTTGAGAGAAGAAGCCACAGGTAAAGAAGCATGAATATGTGAATGTGCAACAGGAAGGCCATCATCCTCTTCCGTATTATTCATAAATACACATTTCTACTGATTGTGTGTGTGTACAACTTATATGAGCGAAGATCATCAAACAGCGAGTACTTCATTAGTGGACGACTTTGAGGAAAGATATGCTGTGGATGGAATAGAAGAAGAATTGTATCGTCAAGGAGAACATTACTCTCCCATATTAACTCCAGCTTCCATCTCTAATAAGCCTTCTCCTTATCATATCAAAGCTTATGGCTTTACCAATCACTGGTTGGAACACTTATTAAGAGATGTTTTGATGCTTTCCTTATTTTCCGTTTTTGGAGTATTAACTCGAATTGGACTTTCTCTTTTATTTGGTCCTGAACACGCAGACGTGACTTCAAAGACTGGAGCTTTATTTTATGACTTGCCACCTAATGCTGTCGGTTCCTTTTTTATGGGTATATTTGTTGCTGGCAAGTCATATATACCAAGTCAATCAGCACCTACAATATATTTATCTTTTACTACGGGTTATATGGGTTCTGTGACAAGTAAGTGCTGCATTGGAGAGACCAAAAGTGTTGTTAACGTTTGATGATCATATTTAGCTTTTGCTTCCTGGAATCAACAAGCGGTAGAAATGTTTGCTGGTGGAAACAAAGTTGCAGCACTTTTTGAGTTAGTCATTGGTGTAGAATTGTGCTATTTTTCGTTTATGATGGGTCTCCATAGTGAACTGGCTTTGAAAGGCTTTGTTCGTAACTATCTTAGAACACTAGTCAATCGAGGCTTGGTAGGAAATCATATTGAAAAGCAAAATCATGAAGAACATTTTGAACAACAAGAAACTTCACAAGGAAATGGTGTAGAATCCACCTGGACTCCTCATGTTGATGATACTCAAAGAGACTCTTCCATGTTTGGTTCCATTTCCAGAACAAGTTTGGAGAATCATCTCGAGGAAATTCAGAGAGAGCTAAGTAGTCGAAAGCATAGAACATCCAGTTCTCGTCGTACAAGTACTTCCGATGACTTTCTTGGTTATCTTGCTGTCCAGTTGAATTCCGTTATTGAGAGAATGGGTAGAAAAACATTTTCAGATGAACGATATGAAAGAAGACAACAGCAAGACAACTCCAAAGATATTCAGCAACATACACCAAAGCTAAATTCACAAGTTACGAAGCCTAGCCAAGCAACTACTCAAGAGGATCAAAGGTTTTCGAACAAGTTAATTTTGTTCTTAGGTTTCATACTTTTTGGTAATGATAAGTTGCTTTGATAGATTTATTTTCATTTATTTTTTTAGTCGTTGTTTATGGTGGTTTTATAAGTGCAGCTGTGGTAGATACAGATAGACAAAGAAGAAGCTATTGGTTTGCTTGTATATTCGGTCCATTTGGTACTGTTCGTTTGAAAACTTTGGATATCCTATTGAGATAAGCTTTTCGAGGTGCCATTTCTCGTTGGCAATTGGCAGCTTTGAATCGAAATGTTGTATGGTTTCCGAAGGGTACTTTTATTACGAATATGATAGCAAGTGCATTTGATGCTGTAAGTTGAGAGAATTTTTATTTTGTTCATCCTTTGAACATGAAATATAGGCTTTTGCAGCTATTCTACTTTATCATGATGAATATTGGTCTTTTGTTATACTTCATGGTCTGTCTTTAGGCTTTTGTGGTGATATGAGCACTGTGTCTACTTTTGTTGGAGAAATGTATTCAATAGTCAAGTAAGTTGTTTGGGGAATAATATATCCACAAAAGTAATCATTTGTGTCAAGGTTGCATCATAAGTACTTGTATGTTTCTATATCTGTCATTTTGGGTCAAGTTATTGGTTTGTTGATTTATGGAATACCTTATTGGATAAAGTAACCATTCCAACCTCCCATTGGATACAACGAAATAGACGGTCATTCCTTCTTTATTTATCCCAACTAACGTTCTCCATTCCTACTCTCAAAAGTGTTTTAACGAAGTCGAACAATAATTCTTCCTTTTGTGATATCATATGGTGATATTTCTACCTTGACCCTATCTCCTTCTAGGATTCGAATGAGATTCTTTCGAAGCTTTCCGGCAATATGTGCCAAGATAACAGAGCCATTTTCTAACTCTACTCGGAATACTGCGTTGGGCAACGTATCTATAACTTTTCCTTCAGCTTCCAACATATCCTTTTTCACCTTTGCTGCCATCCACAAGAAGAAACTTTTGGAAAGAGTCGGACGTGTACTGAGTGTTACCTTTGTACACAATATCGCTCTACGCGTTATAGATTGACAAAAGAAACGCTCCTTGCCAGAACAACAACCAACCACACGTGGTTTTTTTATCTTTGTATAGGAACAATCCAAATAGGAAAAGGATAAGCTTGTGAATCCCAACAACATGCTGATCGTATTATTTCTTACCATCCATAAAAATCATTTTCTATTCATAATGAACAGTAGACTCTTTGTAAAGCCATTGAGATAAACACCCTTTTAGTATTTCATAGGTTGATTATATTCTTGACAAGGTTATTCTGAATTGCGAGTTGTGTTCCATCTCAAGAAAACTTTTAATGTTGAGAAAGAGTGGCATAAGACAAAAGAGTATCGTAGAAACTGTTTGATAGTTCAGGTCGTGAAAACGACATATTCTCAAGTTGAAGTCGCCTTTTCACGGTTTTTCTATCAACTAACTTTTTCTCCGAGTGATCACTGTCCGACGTGAAGTACCCATCACGGCAGAAAAACAGCACTCGTTACTATCCTAACACTTTGAATTAGTGCCATAGTCGAGATTGACAAGTATTTTGATACGGTTTGAAACCACGTTTTATTACGAAATACGACAGATATCAAAATTGTTGTGTGACTCTAAAGAGGACGACGAAATGCATTAGGGAATTGAAGTATTTTATTGTAATGGGTGATTTCACATGTCAGTTTGCTTATAAAATATGAAAATTACGTTAACTGATTATAAACAGCTGTCTTATAACCTAATTGCAAATGCAGTGTCGAAATAACCTCTAAATAGGATGGAAGAAGTATGAAACTTATGATTTTTGGGAATCGAAAGTAACATACACTTTGTTTTGAAATAGTCCTTTCTTTATGTTGCATTTATATAGACCGACTTGTTAGTAGTTGCAATAATATTCCAGAAAAAGATGCATTTCCTTTTCAACCATCCAAGTCTAAAGGACAGTATTTGAATACTATTTCTTATATATCAGGCGTCCTAAAATATTCCATATTTTGCAAGACACTAGATGTTAACGCATTTCTCGCAAGGCAGAATTTATCTTTGTATGCAAAGATTTCCTATCGATGGAAAAAGTCGTTCCACAGCATTATTCTCAATGATTTCTACTCATCGAACTGGAAGACCTCCACTGTTATTTGCAAGTAGACCGGATTCGGAACTTAATGAAGAAGAGAAGCGACTAAAGGCTCAAATAATTAAAAGGAGAGAAAGACAGAAGAGAGCTTATAGACGAAAGAAGCTTGGTAGAAAAGTTGAGTCTCAAGCGTCCTCTTTGAAGTTGGACTCCACCACTGACTTAAACTTTGAGTCAACGACTTGCAATAACGAAAAAGATATAACGCTCACTCATTTTACTAGAAATAACTTGTCCTTGGTATATCCTTCATTCTCCAGCTTTACTAATTTTCGAAAACATCTCGTCGCAGAACTAGAGCAAGGCTTCTCCAACTTAGATAAGGATGTTCAAAATTTTTTAGGATCCTTGTTGGTCTTTCCCAGTTCTTTTACACTTGAAGCAGCGTTGGTAGTTGGAAAATTCTTCAGTCCCAACGTCTTGGAAGATGTATTACGACAGTTTTTGTGGAAAGGCTTTATTTATGTGGATGAAGATATTCGATTCTTTTTAAATCCTCTAGTTAAACGTTATTTAGAATGGCACTATTATAGACCGTTGAATTCACCTAGAAGATGGGCTGTTTTGGAAGCCGAAATAGCTATTTTTCAATATTTTTATGAACAGATAAAGGAGCGAGTTCGAGATCACAAGATATATGTATCAGGTTTGGAACGCAAAATGTCGATGAAGTTTATCGATAGAGAACGAGACAATATTCTTATTTGTTTGAAACATGCACGAAGAAAGAGCAAAGAGTGTTTACAAGACTTCTTAAGCAGTGGCGGCAGTATTTTTCGTTTTGGTTTGAGAGCAGAGAAACGTCTTCATTATTTTGGAGATGCTTTGGGACTTTGTTGTTCAGAATTTTTTTGTTGTTCATCTCATTCCAAAATGAACAATGTATATACTATTCCAAATGATTCTTGGAATAGCGAACAAGATGCCATATTATTGTATCATTTAGCGGAGTCTTATGCGGACGCTATGCAATGGGAAAAGGCAGAAACATTTGCACGATACAGCATTCGTTTACTGGAAGAACTGCATTTGGAAATTTCCAGTTATTCTTACTTTCCACCTTTATTACTACTTGGTAATATATTATATGAAACCGAACGTTTTGAAGAAGCCAAAATGTCCATATTATCAGCAATGGATTCCATTCGACGTTTTGGTCTTTATTATTCGTCTTATACTGCCAACGCATTTATTATTCTTGTCAATCTCTTTTTGCAAGAAAATGACATTTTTAGTGCTCAACAAACTGCTTCTGATTTATTAGAAGTTGTTCGAAAGATTGGCTTCGATGAGTTACCATTATTTGCAGACACGATGGGAATGTTTGGTCTTATTTCTTATGCTTCAGGTGATTTAACAGAAGCAGAAAGGAATTTACGTTTGGCCTTGGAGTCTTTACGCAGTTGGAGTTGTTCATATTTATGGTTTGATGTTCCTATGAAGCATTGTATGCATTTAGATCTGTGGTTAATGGATTCTCTTTCGATAGTATTGAAAGCCCAAGGCAAATATGATGAAGCAGATAAATATAAGGAAGGAGTTGAGATGATTGCTACCGAAAGAGATATTTGTTTGCGATATGTTTCAGATACTTCCATATCTCCTCATAAATGGACTATCCAAGACCTTGAGTGTTCTTCAGAGTTGAATGGATGGAATAGTATTCCTAGTTGGATAGAGTATGAAACCAGCGAAGGATTATTTTCTAATGATGTTTGGAATACGTTTTATTCATTTCCGCCAAGTATACAACGTGTTTTTATTAAACATGTTTGTTGAGAGAAGCATTTATGAAAGAAAGGATGAGCTTCTTCATGAAATGGATGGTGGAGATTGGTAAGATTCCTTTTCACTATGGAGTATCTACGAATACTTGTTTTGTGCTTGCAACAAACTTTATAAAAGAACAAAAACCACATAAGAAAACCAATAGATTGAGAGTTTCTACTGTATTCTTAAAGCATAGGAAAAATCTCTTTTATGAAAACACAACAAGTAGAGTTTTAGAAAAGGTTCGTGAGTTGGGAGCTTAAACTAAGACTGTTGAGTTGAAACATTTGACAGTTTCGTTGTAGAATTAGTATGGCGCTTACGGGTTCTTACTTTATGTCCACTGTTTCTAGTATTCCTCCTTTTTTATTATCAACTGAAGTTGTGTTTGAGAGGAAGGATTTGATTGTAGCCTTTGCAGATCTACTCGGTGCTACTGCGTGGATTCTTTGCTGGCAGTGGGTCGCTTCCAAGAATTGGATAGAACGAACGATTAGTAGAAAGATTGTTCACATGACTTGTACTCCACTGTTTGTGCTGACTTGGCCGTTCTTTACTGATTCGTCTGGATCACGTTGGGTTGCTTGTTTAGTGCCACTAATTATGGGCTTACGGTTGTGGATTGCTGGAAAGGGTTGGTCGAGTGATACAATAAGCAAAGTAAGTTGTAAGTCTATTATTTCTGTAGTGATCGTCAACTTGCTTTCAGATAGTCTCTCGAAAAGGTTCCATAGAAGAAGCATTGAAGGGTCCTCTTTATTATGTCATTGTGACTTTTTTGGTTACCTTGTTTTGTTGGAAAGATAGTCCACTTGGTATAGTTGCCTTGATGCAGCTTTGCCTTGGAGATGGATTTGCAGAAGTGGTCGGTCGTCGTTGGGGAAAGTCACTTACGTGGCCTTTTTGTCGGGACAAGAGTGTAATAGGAACTTTGGCTTTTTCTATCGCTGGATTTCTTGCCTCCTACTGTGCCGTTGTATATTTTAATATTGTAGGTATGAAGTTTTACGGAACTGAGGAGCTTTCTACTTTTTCTCTCCTCATCATTACTTTGGCTTGTTCCGCTGTCGAGTTGGTAGGTTACCCTTATAGAATATGGCTAGTCTTATCTGTTGTTGTTTAGGTAAATTTCTGGGATGACAACTTTTCAGTTCCTCTCATGGCTATATTAATTGGCGCGCTTTTAACACGACATTCTTAACCTTCCAAAGGCATATTCTTCGACACACGAGTAACAAATGAATGGCTTTGGTAAATTCGAAGCTTCGATGGGCATTTTAAAAGCAGCTGATGTGACAGTAAATAATGAATATTAGTTTTCTATTTGGGCTTTGTGAGAAATGGTAGCATTTATCACTGGTAGTTATTTAGTACAGTCTCCTTCGATATTCCGCCGGAGCACAACTACAAGACTAGCCTTTCGCCATTCTATTCCTCAGGCTAGGAGCATGAAGAATTCCAAATATATCAGTATGAAGACGGAAACAACTGAACAGAAAGAGTCTCCTTATAAAAAGTTGGAAGAGAATGTGCAAGCAAAGAAGAATGCCGAGTATCGAGGTCCTCAAGGGTTTACTCCTTATGCTGAAACTGTCAATGGGTAAGTATATTCTCAATCGACAGAAATAGAAACTCATATCTACTAGGCGTCTCGCTATGATAGGATTCTTTTCTATGATCGTCGCCGAACTTTTTAATCCTTCTCATCCATCCTTGTTGAAACAAATGGAAATCATCTTTCCATTTGATAAACTTCCTTTTATTGGAAATATTTTGGGTTGAGAAAGGAATCATTTGGTAAACCTGTACATGTTGTATATGCTATTGGGAGAGAAGGGATTGATCGAACAATGTAAATAAAGTCTCATACATTCTTTCATATTCCTATGTAAATGACAAGTCACTATTTTCATGCAACCATTTGAACAAATGAAAGATAAATGGTAACATATTATGCCGTCTCCTGTTCGACTCTCTTCGAATACTTCTCCTCTTCTCATCTTCCATGCGAGTTTGTATCTCCTTCATTTGCATGGAAATACTCATCCGTTCCACTTCCAGAGAACAACTTTCCAAGGCAGTTTGATAAGATAGCAATTCCTGTCTTATTTCAGAATCTCAAAGGTGCCTTTGCAGTATGCTTACTTGTTGCCATATCTTTAAAGGATCCCTCACAACTGCCAACAAATTGAAACGTATTTCTCCTTCACCATATCGTTCAATACGTTTCTCTATCTCTGAGATAGCTACATCTGTCCAATGTCTTTCCGCAGTATATGAACCTAAAATTCCCTTCAGTTAACAGGACTCATTAACTCAACCATTTCATACCTCTACAGATGGGGCCTTTCTTCAAACCATCTAATTCGTAAATCCTTCCTTGAAATGGAACGTAACTTATAAAGTGAAAAGAATCGCTTTTCTCTTTCTCATCAAACTATGTTTTTGTACAAATAGACTTTTGAGTTCACTCGTGCTCTATCAAAGAGTCTAAAACCAACCTCAAAAGAGAAATGCTGCAATCCTGATAGACTATTATGTGCAGAACGAATCGTTTCCGAGTTACTCAGAGCCAAACCACGGGTTTGTGGATCAAAGTCTTTGGTGAATTCCTTAAACTCGGCAAGTTCAGAGCCTAGTTCCAAGTCCTTTGCATTGAAAACAACAGAGAGTAGTGCTTGAGTGCCACAAGCATTTTGGATTACTTGATTGGCAAAGAATAAATCGACATCTTGAGAAAAGGACAATTCTTGTTCGCTTCCTTGATCTGGCAACCACTTGAATAGAAATATGAGACCGTGAACTGGCCTAATGACGATTGGTTACTATGAAAGCAGAAAGTTTTCCCAAAATAACCCACTCTAAACTACGTAAGAAAGCTGCATCTAACTGTAGAACTTCTTCTACTTTGACATCTTTGACACCAAGATCCTCCAAGAGTTGAGTAAAGACTGCTGGATCAGATTCAATAGTATTCCAACCGCCATCCTCCATTGGGAAAAGAATAAGCAATCGTTGGCATATTTTATACCGAATGATGTCCAAAGTTATTATTCCTAAGATAGTGGGACATAGAGGAGTTGGAAAGGAAGGACTTGCACCAGAAAATACTTTAAGAAGTTTTGTTCTCTGTATGGAGAGAAATATACCAGTATGCTATTCACTCGATGCAATGATCGTTGATTCACTTTCCAATAGTATATTGAAACTGATTTACGCGTTTGTAAAACTGGAGAAATTGTTCTTTTTCACGGTACACCGGTTGGCTTCTTATGTACTTGAGAGATGGCGTACAATATTCATTCTTTTTGGAATAGGAAGGAACTATCCCTTTTTACAAGGATGGAACAAGTCGAATTGGTGACCTTTCACTGGAAGAACTAAAGAGATTGGATGTCGGTGGAGGACACACAATTCCTTCATTGGAAGAATTATTTGTTGCTATTGAAGAACAAAAGTTTAACTTGAAGTTGAATTTGGAATTGAAAGGTGAGATGGGTTTACAGAAGTTGTGGATTGTTGTTAGATATAAAGTCATATATAGGTGAAGAGTGGAAGAGAAAAGAGTCAGGTGACCATCAGAGATTGTTGTTACTTGTAGAAAAGTATCATATGCAAGAAAGAGTAGACTATTGCTCTTTCCACCATGAAGCTTTAGCCCATCTGAAAGCATTATGTCCCGATGTAAAGATTACTTACTTATTCAATTATATGGGACAGCCAACTCCTTTGGATTTTGTAGAACAAGTAAGTTTGTTTTTTCTATTCATTATTTGTTTTATATGGACATAGACACAAAAGGCTTGTTATGGTGATGCTAATGGTGTTTCGATGCTCTTTCATTACTTAACTAAAGAACAAGTTTGTACAGCTCATGAGAAAGGTTTATCAGTTACAGTTTGGATGCCTTGGATATTCGATGATTCCGAAGAAGACTGGAAGAAGTGTTTAGAACTTCAAGTTGACTTGATCTGTTCCAATTATCCTTTTGGTTTAATGAATTTTTTAAGTAACATTTCGGAGTAAACATGCAAGTGAAATCATATTTCCCAGTTCCCATTTGTATCGAACAAATATTACGAATATCATACGAATCCGAAGCAATCAGGACAAACCATTAGAGCACTGCCTCCACATTTCGTACATACTTGTCTCAAATTCTTTCCTTTGTATATAAATTTTAGTTTTGAAAAGTTAGCCAGTTCAAAAGTGGATGCTACTGCTTGCTCATCACACACTTGTATGCTTCTGCTGTCGTGGCAACTACATAAAGAACAAGGAATTACTCCAGACCCTTTACATCGGGGACACAAAGTCTTTCTAACCCTATTTATATCACTCATATTATTACAGGTACGAGAATTGTGTCCCAATTCCCCACAGAAACTACACCTTCTTGCAATCTTGGTTTTTCTATCCAAAAAGTCTCTTGAAGGAGTTGAGATAACTTTTCGTGAAATTGGTGCAACCACTTTACAAAGATAACCAGATGAATATCCTTGGAGATCATTTCTCAGTTGAGATCTATTGCAGCATCGGAAACCTTTGCATTAACAATTGAATACTTGACAAAAAGAATGGAGTCCATCTTACTTGCATAGCGCAACAAACTCTTCCTCACTGAATATTCTTGTCTATAGATTATCCTTGTAGAGGAGCAAAGAGTATATTTATTTACAAACAAACTGCAAAATAGGAAACATTTCACGGATAACTTGTGTGTTTTCATATGCAACGATTGAGAAATGGATTCAACATACAAAAGCCTTTGAACATTTTCTTAATCTTTGCGAGATTACAATTCACATTGTGGGAGGCGGTTTTGATAAGAAGCATTTCGATTTACAAAACTATACAACAATAAAAGAAAGAGAGAATTCTAGTTCAAGAGAGAACTCAATAGGAAAGCTGTGCGATTATAGGAAAAGTCTTGAAAGATAATTCAATCCCCATTATTCTTTAAAATACTCGACAAATAACCGCTTAACGAAAATAATCTTTCTTCAGAACTTAACTTTGGTATACCATATGAAGACTAGATATGAAAAGACAATGGAAATAATTTCAACAAGTTAGTAAAAGGAAATAAATGTCCAATTTCTTTGAAATACAAAGTCTCTTCAAAATGATTCATCGCTTCTTTCTACTGAAAATGAAAAATTCTGTTGGGTAATGTCATTTCCAAAAGTATTTTTTCCCGACTTTTCTTTAAGGTTGCGTTTTCGCTTACCCAAACATGTAGTGGAAAGCTCTGGACCAGAAAATGTACAAGTTGAAAGAGTAAGAAATCCTGTTCATACTTTGGTTACAAGTTTAGCTAAAGATTGTCTTTTGAGGATCACACTTGGACTCGCGTCTTGGCTTTTCGAACCGAAACGACAATGACCAAGCCAGAAATTCGTCAAATCCTTGAAAAACTTTATGGATTTGAAGTTGAAAAAGTACATACGAGTATTCGTCGAGGCAAAACTTACTATCTTCGTTATGGTCGTATGGGACAGTTGATGGCAACTCCCAAGAAGTTGAAGACTTCCCCTTTCAAAGTAGCATATGTTCGTTTAACTGAACACATTCGATTACCCAAATCACCCTTATTAGCTCTACAAGAAATGGGAGAGAAAGCTCCGGCATCCTTACTTCCCGTGAATACAGATTCTTCTGCTGCTTCTTGAAGAACGTGGTTTTATTTGAAACTCTTAACGGATGGGATCGTATTTGTTGGTTTATAACTGAGAAGTGGAAATAACCTTGCTGTACCAAGTAGATATGTTTGGTATGCAACTCGAGAGAAGGTGATTCCTTGTTCCAGTACGTTGTATGTTACAAGGTTATAGAGTATATAAAAAGAACATTCTTCTTTTATTATATTTTGTTTTCACAAGTCACATTTGGCAATCAAATAGTATCCGAATAGACTTCCACAACAATTTGTCTTTATGTTTCGTTGGAAACTTTTTCGATTCTTTTCTATTGAACAAGTTGCCGGTCCTCTTGAAGAAACAAACGCACTTATAGTAGAACAAACCGACAAGAATAGAAACGATGGTATTGACAAAACGTTGCTTCCTTTCTATAGACTGTTGTCCTCTCGAGCTTTCCGGCAATCAGCTCTTTCTTGTTTTAAGAGACCTCTGACAACCCAAAGAAGAATATTATTTATGCGACAACCTAATATTATGGAAACTTTTCACTTCAATTTCTCACATAGTTCCTCTTTACTTCAAGAACCCATGTTTGGGCACGGTATTATAGAAGTACCCAATAGCACTTTGTGCGATGCTGCAGTTCCTTCGATAATGGATGACTTTGTTGCATTCGTTGGATTTGAACTTATCCGTAGTAGCTTTTCCAGTTTAGATAGAGAAAGAAATGTGCTCAAATTGTATTATTTGTATTCCAGTTTTGAACAAACGAGTTCCCTTTTGGAGACTGGAGCCATATTTTATCCCGAAGTTGCAAAATTGGTCACAACGATGCACTTGAGTTATGAAAGTAGACCAACCGCTGTTGCTGTAGATAGTCATTGTAACAACGCTGCTGTGGGTTTTGCAGATGGAACAGTTTTGCTTCTTATGGGAGACATAAAAGTGGACAAAACAAATAAGCTTCGAATTCTTCCTGGTGCTGGAGAAACAACGGGACCTTATGGAGTTCACTTTCTTTCTTTTGAGACAAGTTGTTCATCATGGACACCGAATAGCTCAGAAATGAGAATATTTCTGACCACATCTTCTTCAGTTGCAGTTATCAAGGTCTATTCTCTTGCTTCCTATCACAGAGAAGTATTAGATAGAAAAGGAGGTGAACAAATGCGTTGTTCTATTATGTTTTCTGTTGAAAGTAATTCGGATGAAATGTTTGTTGCTCGAGATGAGGCTATCTATTTTTTTCATGCGGATGGTCGTGGTCCTTGCATTGCATTTCCTTGTCTACACTCTCAAGTTTGTTCCAAAAATAATTATATTTTGGTAATTAGTATCTTCCTTGTTATGAATAACTCCAAGTTGTTGAGAAATATTTAGGTATGTAATGAAATGGAAGATGGAGAGTGGATGATTTATGATATGAAACACAAGTTAATTGCCTTTCGAGAAAAGGCTCCCTGCACAAGATTGGCTTGTTTATGTGCTATTTCCTCTCCAAGAGAAATATTTCGTAGGATGGAGAAAGCTGATCTTGTTGAGACAAGAGAAATATATTTTTTGTTCATAGCTACAGATGGCTCATGTTTTGTGCTGAGAGAAAGATCGGTTCGAGAGAGAGTTCATTTACTCATGCAAAAGAGGTTCTATGAAGCAGCTGTTGCTTTGGCTAGAAATTGTGCATCACAGTTTCCTTCAGAGTCTTCTCGCCAACTGATGTATCAAGTTCTTTTGGAGTTTGGAATTCATCTCTTAGGAAGAGGCGACTTTGAATCTGCTGCTAATCAGTTTGTAGAAGGGATACATTATGGTATTCCCGCATCTAAAGCAATCAAGCTATTGTGTGATCAACCTTGTACAAAAAAGGCTCTCATTCGATATTTAGAAGCTTTGCACTTGCACGGTGATGCAAGTCTGCCATATACTCGAGTATTGCTAACTTGCTATAAATATGAAAAGTTAGAAAATGGAAATAGTTTATCTAATGATGCTCCATCGGTAGAAGAGAAACTTCGGAATGATATCGTACAATATTCATTATCGAAACGAGATGCGAGAGAACTATGTGAGTTGTGTATCGATGCAGGATTGACAACATTGGCACAAGAATTTGCTTGGTCTTTCGAGATATACGATATCTTTTTTGAACAGAGTCTTCAAAAGAATCAATCCAATATTATCGACGTGTTTGAACAATTTTCTAGTTTAGAACCTTACAAGGTATTGGAGGCATTGGAATCTTATGCAAGAAGATTCTTTGATTGTTCTTCTATCCATTTTATGAAATGGTTGAGTAACTGGACTTGCCGTTTGTTTGCGGATTCATCTTCAAGTCAACAACATTGGGAGAAGTTTATTCAAACGATATGTCATTTGTATATAGACAATCCAAGAGGTTTGATAAAATTTTTTGAAAGTATATTCAATTCCGAAGTAGATAGCGCTCTTGTTCTTTGGGATGTGAAAACATTACGTCGAATGTGGTTTGAGTCTCTTTTATTCACAGACTCGATGAATTTTTTGGAAACTGAAGAAAAGATCCCTTTTGAACAAACAAACATGAAAGTAGCTGAGCCACATTTTCTTTCAACGCTATATGAAAGTACAATGCTTATAGGAAGACCTGCAGTTTCTACTCGGAACAAGAAGAGCAACAAGGCACTCAATCTATTGCAAAGTTCTCGAGTCGGTATCGAAGATTTTGAAGCCTTATCTCTTGCGGAGTTGTATGGACATGCTCCTTGTATGGAATATTTGTATGAAAGAACCAAAAAATATTCAGATGTTGGTCAGATGCTTTTGTTGAAGGAAGATGCAGCATCTTTGTTGAGAGTTTGTCGTCGTCATGGCATTCGTGAACCTAACTTATGGATACAATTATTGCAATTCTATGCTTCTTTGTATAAGGATAACGTGAATCGTGAAAGACAACGATTTCCAGCTATTCTTCAAGAAGCTATCGATGCATTGGATCGTTCTGGTATTATGACTCCTTTGGGTATTGTAGAAAGCCTTATGAATTGTTCAGATGGAAAAATACCTCTTCCTATCATTCAGAGTTACATGGATAGAACATTGAGTGCATTAAGATATCAACTGGAAGAAGAGGAAGCTACTCTGAATACTTTAGAGAGTCAAATGCGTAGTTTAAAAGAAGAAAGAAGCAAGTTGAATGATTCAGTTATGATCATTCAGAATGATCGTTGTAGCAAATGCGGTGTTGAACTCACTGTGCCATTGATCCACTTTTTATGTGGTCATTCTTACCATATAGACTGTCTGGTAGATATGCAATCGAGCACAAGATCTGTCTCAACAGCCTTAGGTAATAGTACTTACAGTGGTCAAACTTCAGAGTTGAGAGTGGACACAAGTACTTTGAGTTGTTCACTTTGTGAGCGCGAGTTTGAAGGAATCGTATCTATGAAGGCAGCTTTTGAAGATAGAAAAAGGGAACCAGAAGACTTTTTTCGCTTTATTTCAAATAGCAAGGACGGTTTCAATACCGTAGTTGAGTTTTTAGGACGTTGCGTATTTTCCTGAGTGGCAATTCAAAGTCTTTTGTGCGCACAGAATCATCCATTACTTCCTTTTCGTTCAGTAAAGGTCAGTAATGTACGCGAATATAGTCTAGCCTTCCTGGTTAAGAACAAACAACCAAACGATGATGAGCCACTGTAGGCGGGTTGCCGCTCGACCGTTAAGAAGGCATAATAATTTGTGTATCATAAAAGCAGAATAGATTAGGAAAAAACAATGAGTCTATTTATTAAAGTTAGTTGTTTTCTGAACAAGAACGCGTTCGAGCAACAAGTTGACCATAGCCCAACAAAAATTCTACAATTTTACATCATAAGCGTTGTAACGACGACGTGAGATAATCACTTTCTTACCGATCCAATCAATAATACCACTGCTATACAAACTATCTACAGAAAGTTGAGCAAACAAATCTTCCAAGTCTCCTTCGCTAAACAGTGTAGATAACAATTCTTTCAGCTGTTGGATAGATATTTTGCCATCTTTATCTTGGTCGTACGAGAGGAAGAGGTTGAGAACGTTTTCTATTTCTTTCGTGGATATAGAAGGTGGTGTCGTTCGTTTCTCGCGTGTAAAGACACAATTCTTTTCCTTCCCGTCCAGGTTTTCCTTTTGTGACTCTTCTAACGCACTTAGGTCCAAAGAACATCGCGAGATATGTCGAGAGATATGTTTCATTCGTTAGAAATGTCTCTTTCAACAAGCAATCCTTTCATTGTATAACTCTCATTCTGTTACGTCGATCTCGTCGAAACGTGTTTAGAGTATAAAAGTCACCATTAAGTTGCCACGTGGAATTGAGAAATTGCTCTATCGATTTCCGTTCAACACGTGGCATGAGATCCACTGTCTAATAATGAAAGTCATTGCTTCCTTTCTTTTGAGATAAGAAGTTTATATGTTGTTAGAGACTTGTTATTACTCAAAATAGTTTCTATCACTGTATCCATACAATGAATCTCTTGTCATGGAATAAGATTTTGATCTCTGTCTTCGAAAATAATATCACAAGTTATGGCAAAAATATGTTATTTTTCTATACCAAGTCACTTATTCTTCCTCTTTCTTATACTGAATAAAATGCACTTTAGAGTCCTTTTTGTATTTTCTATTGGAGGGTCCAAAAATTTCAAATTTCATGGAAACACAACATACACTGATATTCTCGCAAGACTTTTCTAAAGATAACATTTTTCTAGTAGAGTTGGAAGAAAGTCTTCTTGAATTAGTCGAAAATAACGAAAGAGCTCCGTATTTTGTGGGTTGTCCCAACAGAAACGAGGAAAACTTGTCTTGTGCCGGAGCGAACGAAGCGTACTTTTGCACAGAAAGAAAGACCTTCAAGGTGTTCTTTCGAGAAAGCTCCAACTGTATAATTCCAGTTCAAGCAAGTCAATCGAATAACTGTTCTAAAGTTTCTCTCCTTCAAGATTGTGTAGTTCCTGTCGTTACACTACTCCATGGACACTTGGAGTTATTGACCACTGGCCCCCGAATCGACGTTTTGAGATATTTGATTGGCAACCATAGATCATCTAACAATCTAGTCACTCTTAATATTCAACAAATCTTGGACAATGTTCAAATAAGTAGACTACAGCTTATCGATGAGTTGCGAAGAATGCACATTGTCCCTGTTGAGGACGGCTTGAAGATTTTGACTGACACTGAGATTGACCGCGCTTTAGATGACATTATCTCTACAGGAACTCTGCAAAACTGGGAAATGCCTCTTCGTTTGCCTCCTGCTAAAGAGATTCTGAAGTATTGCGGAGATCAGTATTCGGTCGCAGTGCGACATTGTCTTGATTTCTTTTGTATTCCTAGATCTGATAACTATCTGACTTTAGATGAATATTCTGTATGTCGCTTCAAGGCCATGGGACTTCTTCAAAGTTTCAACGAAGATGGTCTTTCTGTAGAATGGAGCACTTTTGAGACAAAATGGCAAAATAGGGTCCCTGACTTTTTTCAGCCTCGTATGGAAATGCTTTCTGGACTTGCCATATTTGAAGAAGCTGGTCCTAAAATGTTGATTCACGCATTGTTTGAGTCACATTTGCCAGAAGATATCGATAATCGTGTAAAACTGCTCTTTCAGAAGAAAAGTAATTGGACTCTTGAAGAAATTGAACCTTATTTATTACCCGTTGTTTCCGATGTTATGAAGATTGAACACATTTTGAGAAAGCATTGTCGTATTTTAAAGACCATTCATAGTTTAGGAGGTGGTATGAAATTTTCAGTTCGTCAATGAGTCGTTCCGCATTACGCCATCGACATGATAGCAAAGTGCTTTGGAACCGTCTTGTTGGAAGTTTTGCAGAGACCAAAAGCCCTCCATTTTTCGTCATATGTGGAAATAACGTCATTGAACACCGAGATAAAACGTTAAAGACGGCGAGGAAGATAAAAGAGATAGTAGAACAGCTCCAAATACCGTGTATTTTCAAAAGCAGCTTTGATAAGGCCAACAGAACGAGTCACTTGTCCTTTCGTGGCGTTGGATTGGATGCTGGTCTTGAGATTCTAAAAGCTGTGAAAGAAGATACTGACCTGCCTGTTTTGACAGATGTTCACGAGACTGTAGGTAGGATTTTCGTTGACCACTAGTCTTCAGTGTTCACTAGTTTTCTAGTGGCAGTGTAATTTAGTCTCCGAGGTTGTCGATGTATTGCAAATACCATCTTTCCTTTGTCGACAAACTGATTTATGTCAAGCAGCTGCAGAAACTGGTAGAATAGTGCACTTGAAGAAGGGAGAGTTTGCTTCACCCACTGTGATGGTTGCTGCTGTTGAGAAAGTTCGAGCTACTGGCAATGATTATGCTATGATTTGTGAGAGAGGGTTTTGTTTTGGATATTGTGACCTTGTAGTGGATCCTCGTAGTTTGGTTCGTTTACGAGCGGCTCAATGTCCTGTAGTTATGGATATTACACATGCACTGCAGCAGCCAAGTAGTTGTACTATGAAAGATGGTGCTGTCGTAAGTGCTGGCGAACGATATTTGATTCCAACTATTGGTAGAATGGCAGCGGCAGTTGGAGTTGACGGTATTTTCATCGAAGTCGATGAAGAGCCGGATAAGGCTCCAGTAGACTCTCATACACAATGGCCACTTTCTCTTTTAAGGCCACTGTTGGAAGAACTTTTGAACATAGCTAGAGTGAGTCGAGGAAAACGATACTCTTATAAGGACTCAAATCAGGAAGCATTGTAGCCATATGAATTTTCGTTATTCAAAATAGAACAGTTTGTATGACAAGTATTTACTTTTAGGAATGTATTTATCCAAAAATGATAAACTATTTTATTCCGATAATTGCACTTCCATATCGTTTCCTAACAACAGAAAAATCAAAAAGCTGGTTGCTGCAGCTATAATGAAATTCCTATTTCTTGCTTTACGTGCCTCCTCGATAGGAGAAGTTTCTTTTTTGGACGAGAATATGTGTCTGCTTCTATGCAATGCTGCTTCATATGCAGTCCTGATAGGACTGGTATGATTGGAATGATAGTCTTTTTCAAAATGTTGCAGTTCATCCATACCATTGAAAAAATAGGTCTGTCTAATATTTTCTACAAACTTCAAAAGATTGGGATACTCAAGAATCAATTGCCGTAACCTTCCATGTGGAACAGGAGCATACAACTGCGCAACAATTTCACCAAAAACCAAGGCATCCAATAAACGGGGAACATCTCCATAGAAATATTTGCGTCTTTCACCTAATCGAGTAGAAAGTACTTCCAAACACTCCTTTGCAACTTGATACATTTGTCCACGTTGAATCCACGGCTAAAAGAGACCACAGATGCTTAGCAAAGAATCCAACCCAAATGTAGTTACTTACCGTCACATTCAATCTTTTTCGGATTTCGTGTCTCTCCAATCGAGTCAAAACACATCTAACGGGAAAACTTGCACTTTGATATCGCACTTTGCTTATACAACGACTAAAGTTATTATCCTCCAAGTACCACTCATATTGCCTCACTAAATCCAAACGATCCAAAATCAAACAATTAAAGGCTTTGGTTTCTGCTATTTGTGCTGGAGTTAGACCTCCATAAGCGTCATAACCAACCGAACTTAGTGCTTCCACACAACTTTCCAAACCAGGAACAACCACATCTTCCTTATCACTAACAACTCTTAAAACAGGTAACTCATTTTGTTCGGTCATAGAAGGACTGGAATCACCAGGAGAAACAGCATAACTGACATCGGCAAATCTTAACAAAGTTTGCAACGCCGTACACTTTGGACAAGTACTTGGAATACCCCAGGCTCCTGAATCCTGATAAAGAATAATTTGTGCAGACATGTTTTAAACAGCTGTTTTAAAGTGCACGTTCCTTCTTTGGTATTTGACCAACTGCAACTGCATGGGACCCTAAGCTAGTCGAAAATTTTCAAACCCAAAATACAAATAGGATAATTATGCATTTCAATAAATGACAACTTGTGTATTGGAAAACAACTTGAAAATCAGAAAAGAGAATAACAATCTTTCTATCAAAAATATCTCGAAAGGATGAGTCATGAGATATCGCATTTTCGTTAAGTTCCTATCGCTATTAAAACAGAAAAGCAAATCTTTGAACGAAATTTTGCCATCGAAGATTGATTGATTGTGAACCGACGACCCATAAATAAACAGCAGCAAGTATGCTTTGGTTTGCAGTTTGGAAGGACACTTGAGGGTTTTGTATAGTTTGTCCTCACTAAATGGGGCTAATAGAGATATTGTCGGCGTGTTTTACTGAAAAGAGGTATGTCAACTCTTTGTCTACTTACTGTTAGTATGATATACTTCGAATTAGACAAGTGGAGTCCCGAAAACAACCCTATGGAAATGGCACCGAAGGAAGAATAACCGATAGAGAAGAGAGTTATATTCTTAGTCACCCTCAAAACGATTATGTAGACCAAGTTGCCTCGAAACGCCTCAGTACAGTCTCCTCAGTTGGGTTATCGGTTGGACAAAAGACAACACCACAGAATGGTACTTTAGAACAAAACGAATATCCTTCTTCAGAGGAAACAGTTTTTGGAGATGAGTTGGCTACAGGTGATGATGTATTGAAGAAACGGGATAGACCTATTGAGAATTGTGAATTAGAGTCCGAAAAGAAAGTAGAAAGCGATCAACAAATGGGTTCTTTGAGTTCCGAGGGAAGTATCATCCACCATTCTCAGTCTTTAGATTCTATTGCAGTGGAAAGGAAGCCAAAGCAAGACACAAGTGCTATTAAAAAGTCAGAGTCGTTGGATCATTTAGCTTTACAAAAACGAAATGAAACGAAAGCTACGAGCAAGACAAAATTTCCTCCTCCGAAGCATCCGAATTCCATATCAGGCTTATTGGGTATCCGTGGAGCTCCAAAAAATTCTTCGTCCAAGATGACAAGATCAGCTAGTGCCGAGCCTTTATCTTCCAAATCAAATAAGACAACTTCTCGTCGAAGGTCGAGTTCAGGTTCTCGAAACACGTTTTTAGAAGCTTTACGTAGTAGAACCTCCAGTAGTTCGAGTGGAGATCTACCCTGTACTGCTCTTTTGTCGATTATAGACGAAGCGAAATACGGACAGCGAACATTAGAAGAAGTAATGGATGCTATGTATGACTTAACAGAAGAGCTTCCAGAACATGCTGTGCGTGTTGTATATGACTATCTTTCTCGTAAGGATATTGTGAAACAACTTGTGCATTTTGTGATTATGGACGAAGAACGGACTGCAGCTGAAGGTGACTGTTTTACTCAATTAAGTGGACGAGACGATTCAGAAATGGATGCAAGGCGCAAGTCACGCTATCCATATGTTGCTTCCGAAATTCTTGCTTATGGACCAAAGAAACCTCGTCGCGTATTAGTTGAAGATCATGAAGCATTAGATAAATTGTTTAGCTATCTTGAGTCTCCAGCTCCATTAAATCTTATTACCGCTGGTAGATTTGCAAAAGTGATTGCTGCTATGATCCAAGATAAGCCGGTAAGTTTTGATATTTAAAGGTTTATTTGAATTTCTCATAAAAAGTTAGAGTTCTATTGTGCGTTATTTGGAGAAGAAGCCACATAAGAGGTCATGGCACTCAAAAGCCAGGTCGGGACAGAGCTCGATCCGCGGAACTTTTAGTTCGACTTGTAGCTGAAGTCAATGATGGAGACTCGAAGCAACTTTATTTTGAATTTATCAATCATGAAGCAGCACGTTTGTTGGCCAAAGTCAATCTTTTCAAACTTCTTGCGGATGCTTTTCATGAGTCTTGTCAGTCAGGCAAAACAATGTCTCCTTATGACGAAGAAGTTGTAGCTAACATATGTATGACAATTTTGGGAATAACTATTCGAGTTATGATGACTACTACACCTTCTATTTTCTCTACTGATCGAACTTTGAATCAAAGCATAAAATATGCGAATGCCGTTAATATTTTTAACGAACCAGAAGTCATTGGTATTATACTCGATGATAGTATTAATGCTGTTTATAATGGCGATAATTTGGGTATTGCACTTTGCTCTTCTTTGCGTTTGGTGAGAGATTTGTATCGCGCATTGATGAGAGGAAAGGATTCGCCTATTGAAGAAGTTCGACTTCCTATCCATTCCTTAAACACAACTCGTTTTGAGACCATGTTGAGAAAGAGATTTCCAGTGTTACGTAGCATCTTGCTGAGGCTACCCAACGAGAATTATGGTCAGTCTTTTTGTTCTCAAAGCTCGTTTCCAAGACTTGGCCGTCTGAGACTTCGTATTGCAGAATTTTTTGTCGATATCTTGTGTGGTTCTCGACCTGTAAGTATTCAAATTGTACAAGTGTTTTTAGTTTTTAAAGCTTTCTATAGGAAACTGTACGAGCTATCATTGTAAACAACATTCACCGTACAATAGGAGAGATGTTTATATCCTTTGAGCACAATAGTTTATTACATAGTCTTGTCGCAGATGGTGCTGAAGTTTTCTTATTGCAACGCAATGATGCGGAATCGGAAAGGGTATTGTTTGCAGATTTTTTGATGCAACTCGTTTTGGATTGTTGGAAGAAACTAGACAAGGTATATTTGAATATATGTTTATATTCCATATTTATGGATGGTACTCATGACTGAACCTTGTTCTTATTGTTAGGATCCAAAAGATGTTCCACAGACGCTTCATTTGGGATATTTAGGAGCAGCCTTGAAAATTGCTCAAGTATTGGATACTTTTCATCGCAAGATTGCTGTCGAGACAGAAAATGCAGAAGCATTTGAGAAACTTTACAAAGACAGTATTTTAGAAATGGTCAAGGCACAGCAAGGAGTAAGTTGATCACGACTGATTCCTATAGTGAATGATAACTTTTTGAAAAGGTATTAGGAGGAGTTGAACCACCAAGACATTCTTCTACATGGGTGCAAGACCGGTTCTCTTCAAGAGTATTGGAAGCAGCTCCTCATGAGTCGATTGGTGAAGCTCTTCGTGTTCGTCTTGGTTTGGAGCGACGTCGAAAGAGTGGAGGCCAAGCAGAACAAGGCTTCTTTAATGTTGCACGTATTCCTTTTTAAACTTATGTTCTTTAAGATGGACACCATTCCTTCTCTTTTTCATAAGGAGAGATGCTGATGACGTTCTCTTGTAATTTGACTTGCCATATTCATGTTGCTGGAGTAGTATCCATTAAAGTTAAGTCGGAATAAAAGTGCTCGAGTTTCGTCCTTTTCGATAGTTTGCAAATCTAAAAGAAATTCATCAAATATCGTATCATATTGGGTTTCAATCTGTACAAGTTTCGACAATAAGCTTTCATCTCTCTATAATTATAAAAATATATATATAATTTCAAATATCGATGTCAACATCCCATTACATACCTTCTCCTTCTCTGTCGAAAAGTCCAAGTCTTTGATGCTTTTATGCATTGCCCAGGTTCTCTTTGAAAAACACTTTAGTCTTTACAATCCACTTGATAGCAACTTTAGATACTCACCATAAAAGAATGATATCGCACAGTCAAGTCCAATAGCTGTCGAATTCGTTCATACTGACTTCGAAATTTCTCCTTTAGCATAAGTTTCTCAAGTATTTTACTGATAAATAATCGTTGAGCTTGAATCAACTCATCCATATCTTGAGCTTTTTGTAGTTTATTTAACAACTCGTTCCAAGAAATCTCTAAAACTTCAAACCTAATCCATGACATTAGTAGACTGTCTACAAGAGATAAAATTGCTATTACATGACATAATACTGAAAATTTTCAACAAAATGCATCATCTTCATTCGTACAAAATGAATCTTATTATAAAGCGTTCTTGCATTTGGTTTCATTTGAAGTTTTGTATTTCTACGCTCTTCAGAAGACGAAAGGAAATGCATATTCCAAGTAGTACAAAGCAAATAGTTCGAACGTTTCAGATACCATAAAAAACGAGATATTTTTCTATACATTTCCATTACATCTTTCGTAAAAATACTTGTCAGTGGTACATCGAATCTGTAGTCGAGACTAAATATATCCCATCCTTGTGCACCAGAAGAGGGATGTAAAAGTCTCACATCCATTCTATCCAATACTTCATTTGTGAAATTGTCAATCGTGGAGTCTAAGAATATCCAGTAAAATGTTAAAACAATAAGCATAAATACTTTACAAACCTTCTGCATTGAGAGCATTTGCAATCGTAACTGCAGCAGAAGAGCTTCTCAAAGACGCATCAAGAGTACCCAACAGGTTGTTGCGATATAAATCAGAAGATGGCTCATTCAAATCAGCAGCCAAACTATCTAAAAGATTCTGCACAAAGTCTCCTTGTCCCAACAAAATGAGGTTTCTAAGAGCCATGCAGTGGCCTTTCAAAAGAAATTTTTCAAATAGTAAAAATTTCAAACGATTCGAAGAAGCTTCGCAGACAGTCTGAACAAAAGCACGAAGGGAATCGACTTGATTGTATCCAAGTGATTTTTCTCTAAAAGATGGCTCTCGAAATTTATCACTTAACCATGACCCATCAGAACAGCATTTCCTAAGGAAAACCATAGTTTTTCCACATGACAAAATGGAAGAAATAAGATAAGGCTCTATGGCTAAAAAGGAAGGCACCATGGATTGACGAATATAGAATTTCTTTTCCCATATGTCTTCTGCAGTAATGCCTTGACGAGAAGCTATAAAGAATTCTTCATAAGGATCATCCAATTCTCCATCCAAAACCCATTTACGAATGGAGTCAAATAGAGGTACTGATGCCTTTCGCAAAACAGAACAAACTAAACTTCGCGTGTTTTTGTCACCATGTAAGGTAAATTCATGAAGAATAGATAGCAGTTCACCGCCCTTTTTGTTATATGCAGCTTCAGTCAAAACGCTGAGCCATTTCAGTTTCTCCAAAGGCTGTTGACACCAAACAAACAACTTTCTCAAAGTCAATTCGTTGCGTCCTTTTGCAGCAAGTAAACCAGCGTTTTCAATATTTTCAAAATTAGTCATTCCAGCCTATGTATGTACGCATATGTTATAGATAGAATCTTTCGTGGAACAAAACATCCTTACCTGAGCTTCTATTTCTGCAAGCATTTCGTAATATTCATCCAATTCATTTTCAACGGCACCACAAAAACTTCGGCTTACTGCACCATAAGAAGGATTGCTTTGCAACTGCTGCAGTTGTTGTTTCAGGTACTTATACAACCATCCCATTTTACAAATTCTTCGAACCAGTTCTCTAACAGGCTGTGGAACTCCTATATGGGGAGCCACTGCGTACTCTTCATTCTGCTCTTGATATTTCACATATTTGCCTTCTATTCCTTGAACAGCATAAATGGCTTCTCTCACAAGAATAGCCTCGGAAATTTCGTAGGCTTCGTTTTCTTTTACAATGTATTCTTGAAATGCATCTTCTCTTACTGTATTGTTCGACTTCGAGTCTTCACAAGAATTGTCTTCATTGCTTCCATTTTCTAGTTTTTCTACTTGATTGTATTCTCCAATTCCGCTATCTAGTAGTGGGATACTAGTTTTGGAAGAATTCTTCGAGTTGGAAAAGTTCGAATCGAGAGAAAATTCTGAAAGTCGATTGGCAAACATCTGTTGCTTACTGAGAGACAATTCCTGTTCATGGTAAGAAAGTTCTTCCAAGAAATAAAGAATATCTTTCAACTGATGACTGTCACACAATTGTTTAAGGGAGTTTACCAACTCCAAAAGTCGCACTGCGTCTCGAACTCTGTTTGCTTTTGCAAG
The DNA here is from genome assembly GCF_000341285.1 of Galdieria sulphuraria. Classification (NCBI taxonomy): domain Eukaryota; phylum Rhodophyta; class Bangiophyceae; order Galdieriales; family Galdieriaceae; genus Galdieria; species Galdieria sulphuraria. The sequence continues at coordinate 137,139 of NW_005178457.1, forward strand.
GGAGCGTTTAAGTCTTTCTATAGTAACTTGTTCGTCAGCATAAGATTGCTTTCTAGATGATATGCGAGAGGAAAGTATTTTGAGAGCTAAACGCACTTGTTTGGCTTGAGAATTGGGTATGCCTTCTTCGTTTGTGTTCCCATTTATTGCCAAGACAAGTTTCCTAACAAGAGCTACTATGTGAGTTGCTTCTTCAGGAGTCTTTGCAATATTTGATTTTTGCATTAAAAGGTCATTATTTAGTTGAGAATCTCTCAAGAGGTTTAAAAATAAAGAAGTATCAAAGACCCTGCAATTTTAAATATGAACAATGGCTTAGACAGCAATGATAGCCCGCCCTAACTAATTTATGAAAATATTGGACAATTGCACTTAACAACTTCTCTTTAGAAACTCTAACAAAATTTTGGAAACTGAAAAGGTTCCATTTCAAGCTCTCTTTGTAAAAATGAATAATTCTGAGATTTCATAATATAAAGATCCTATTTTAAGTTTTCGGAATTTTCCATTTTCATGTAGAGTAGTTACTCGTCATACTATATTTGCAATCATATCAGTTCAGCAAAATTGTTCATTCATATCCATGGAAAGAAAAGAAACTTGATGCAATGAGATGAACATTTTGGCAAGTGCACCTCCAAACAAGGATTGGACTAGTGCAGACTGTTCTCGTGACGGTATATTGGCTGTGTCCTGTGGAAACATCGTCCTTTTGATAAGTGTACAGCAACGCACGATACTAGGAGTTCGTTGATTGCTGGAATAGAAAACTTGGTTCTAAAGGAATACTCTAGGAACTTCGTAGTCATCGAAAGAGAGTCCACTGTGTCCGTTTCCAAAAAGCCCTTGCTATTGAACATCTTTTAATTACAGTAGGTTACCAAGACCAGCTTATTCCTATCTGATACAATATTTGTCCTAACAGGCTTCCGTGGATGGAACCGTAAAGGTATGGGACACAGATCTTAAGCGAGAAATACGTTCCATTCAGCTCAATGAAGCAATCATTTCCTGTTTCTTTTCAAGTATTTATCCTCATATTTTATTAATCTTACGTGAAGATAGTGCTCTATATGGATGGGATCTTACATTAGATAAGCGTGACAGTTTACAACTATTACACGATGGGGATAGCTCTATTCAGGGAAACATCACTACTGTCGAAATGACTGCCTCTGATTTATTATTATTAGGACTATCGAGTGGTCTTATATTGGGCTGGAATGTTTTTGACTCACCTTCTGTACAGAAGAGGTTTCAGCAACATACCTATCCAGTTCATAGTATTACGAGTTGCTCTGTGAGGTATGATAAGAAAGTCGGACAAAGTGAATATTTCTATTCCATATCTGAAGATGGCCTTGTCTGTTGTTGGAATGTTATCGATAGCAGCACTCCCTGTTTTCTGGTCTCGATCAAAAAGAAAATCTCGTCGTTTTTCAACTGCTCCAAAGCACATATTCAAAGATATGTCTTGAAATATGTGTCTCAATCTAGAATGACAGTTAGTATCGGTTGTTTGGGTAAACCGTTTTTGTTAGAAATTCAAAGCAACAATTCAGCTCATATTATCCCATTCAATGAGACATCAGCTTTGCATTGTAATTCCATCACGACTTTACTTGTTTTAGAGTACCATAGTCGGCTATGTATCATCAGTATTGCAATGAATGGGTGTATAGCTCTTTGGGATGCCGATTCTGCAACTTTTCATCATTGGATCTTGAAAGGTTCAAATGGTTTTCCGTTGAGTTTTTCTATAGCAAACGATTTTCAATATCCCTTGGTTATTAGTTATTCCAATGGTAGTATTGGGTTCGTAGATAGTCGAGAATGTCTGAATATTCGAAAACAGCCAGATATACAAACAACAAAGCGACTGAGTTTCCTTAGTCGAGAAGAGTTTATATGTGATATTTGTTATGTGCCTTATTTGGCAAATTTCAATCCGAATTTTTTGGCGATGATAACCAATCGAGGTCAGCTTGTCCTTGGAAGAGTTCAGTTTGGTACACCTAATGATAATGAAGACGAGAATCCTTTACAGGAGAGCTTCTGTTTGCAGAGAATATGTTCCACTTATCTAAGTTCCAAGACTAGAAAGAGCAAAAGTATATCAAACAAATTTCAATTAAGCTGGATCACTGCATATGAAAGGGAAGATAAGAAAATTTGTTATGAAGAGAATATATTGCATCATTTGATGACCAACGAGTTGATTGTCATTGAGGGCGGTCATTTGGGACAATGCTTGGAAGCTTCATTGTGGTATTTAAAGATGAACTCTGCAAAGGAATTGACATGGCAGTTTCGTGCTTGTTTATCACAAGAGTTGAAGCGAGGAAAATATTTATCCAATCCTATGAATATTTCCAGTATCTGTTGTAGTGCCGATAGAAGTTATATTGCACTTGCATGTAACTTTCAACATTGCTTGATATTGGATGTGAACACTTTCAACTTGATTTTTTATATGGAAATTGCCAAGTTGCATTTGCTTTCACGATGCATCTCACAAGCTGCAGATAGTTCTTTAACAGATAAGATTCCAATCGCTTTTTCTTGTACAGATGGTCGAGTAGGTTTGTTGTACTTTGACAGGAATACTTTTTCCAAAGAGATAGATAATACTGAAAGTTATCCTGAGGATATTATTTGGTGTCAAGTTTCATTTCAGAAGCCAATTGTTTCCTTGTGCTCAATTCAAGACTCCACTATTCAAGTTGCTATTGCATTATCAGATGGAAGTATTCAGGTAAGCAATGAAACTAAATTTTGCAATTTTAGACTTGATTTTTTCAAGATATGGTTGCCAATGAAGGAAAAGATACCTTCCAAGAACTTGCCTGGACAAAGAGAACTCATTTCGAAACTCGAATGGAATTTTCTTTTCCCTTCATTTATTGTTTCAATCGGAAGTGACAAAATTCTTCGTCTATGGGATATAACTCGATGGAGCTGACCCAAATATATTCTTTTTATGATCATCAATAAAGATAAATACTCAAGGAAACAAGGCAACATCTTGCAACGCCGTTTCTTCTGGAAAGCCACATAAAAGATTCATATTTTGAACAGCTTGACCGGAAGCTCCTTTCACTAAATTGTCGATGGCAGAAAATAAAATAATTCGATTTGATATTCGATCTTGAAAAACATTCAAGAGACAATGGTTGGTTCCTTTGACAAAACGGGTTTGTGGAACTATTCCTTCACTAAGAAGAGTAACAAAATGTTCATTAGCATAAGTTTCTTCTAAACACTTTCTCACTTCCGTTATTCCTACTCCTGAAGACAACTTGACATAAATACTTTCTAAAATACCACGAGACATAGGAATCAAGTGCGGAGTAAAGTTAACAACGACAGAGTGACCACAAGCCTCACTAAGTCCTTGTTCAATTTCAGGAATATGACGATGCGAACCAACTCCATATGCGTGAATACCTTCGTGAACCTCACAAAACAGGGAAGTTTCTCTTAAGGCTCGACCTGCTCCAGAAACTCCCGATTTGGCATCAATAACTATATCATTCGGATCTATCAAGCGATGTTTCAATAAAGGAATCAGAGCTAGTTGAGCTGCTGTTGGATAACAACCTGGATTGGCAACTAGACGAGCATTTCGGATGGAAGCACGATTAACCTCGACAAGTCCATATACAGCTTCTTTCTGCAAGTCTACAGCTTTATGTTCTTTTCCATACCACTTCTGATAACTTGTGGGTTCTTGAAGCCGAAAATCTGCCGACAAGTCAACAATTCGAATGCTCGAAGGAATTTGTGAGATATAGGCTTGACTAGTTCCGTGTGGAAGACAACAAAAAATGACTTGTAAACTGTTCAAAAGTTTGGAGTTTTCTAATAAACTAGAAACATCTATCAAAGTTTCGGGTAACGAGTTGTGACCGTTCTTATATTGGAATTGTCCAAAAACTTCTCCATAAGACTTTCCAGCTGACCTCTCAGCAGTAACGACTTTAACTTGAACATGTGGATGCTTTGAAAGTATTCGAAGTAGCTCCGCTCCAGTATATCCTGAAGCACCTAAAATGCCAACTTGTACAGTTGTCGATGCAACGGAAGCGATAAACTTGTTTCGAATATTGCGCTCGACTGGTCTTGACCGACAAAAGCCAGCCCTTGAATTCACTTCACGACATCTTTTACTCCAATAAGATACAGTGAAAAGCTTTGTTTCCTTTGCGTTACATTGTAAAGTGTGATACAAAGAAATAAAGCCAAGGTCTATCGTATGCATTTTGCGGCAGGAATGAGATAATGATTCCTTATCGTACAAGTGATCGTCTTTGGCAATGTTTGTCTCATCGCAAGTTGAGCTCTTTCAAGTCTTTGATAGGAGAAACAAATGGAAATAGAATGAAACTTGATGGTAACGTGATATTCCAGTAAAATATAGAACTATGATGACTTTAGATAGGATATTCGGGAGCGTATTTCGTTGTAAATAATGTGGAAGTGAGAAGTTCAGTAAGTATGCAGCAACTAACGAGAGAACTGAGAGTTTCAACTCGGGGCATAAATAAAGATACTGCTATTGCCTCATACAGGTTATTTATGGAGACCACAAACTTTTGCAGAGGTCACTCCCAACTCCTTTACTTTGTTTCGCTTGTTAGTCCCTAAACTTGGTAAGATTAGAGTCATCTGGTCATTCATGTTTTTGTTATTGTTTTATAGATATATTGATTGTGGGCGGAGGGAGTGTTACACCTGTAAGAGTTGCGTTAAGTTTTGTTGCTTGAATCGGTTATTGAATATTTTCCAATTGGATAGCATCTTTCAGAGGAAAACTATCGACAAGTATCTTCTGTTTGTCAAGCTTTCGAATTGTTAAAGACAGTAAGAGAATCAACTCTATGTGCTTCTGAATATCTTTGAATCTTGCGCTAATAGGAAGATGCGTGTTCTTTGTTTAATCTTATGAATGAAGAAGGTCGGCATGTAGGAGCTGCATTAATAAGAGCAGGATTTTAAATAGAAATCTTTGGATATGGTTTGGAACATTTTGTGAGACCACATTTCTTCATACAGGTTAGGATAAGTTTTCAAAAACTGCTACATGCCTGGTAATGAGATTCGTCAATCGTCGTATAGATATGCCCTTCTTCCATAAGAAAGTGAATGGCTTCATGAATATCCTTTGGAGCAAACTTTTGTTTCAGACTGGCTATAATTTCCTCAGTGCTTGTACCTCTATAATCTTTAGATATTTGACGGATCGTCAACAATACACTTTGTTGAATCGGGCTAAAGCTAGAATCGTTCATATTATCTGTGAAATGGTCAAAATGTTCTGATTGTATTCCACTTCCAATGGAACTATTCATAGTTTGCTTGCTTTTGCTAGTTGGGCCGTGCGTTTGTTGAAGATATACTTGAATAACTTGTAAGCGATGGAATAAAATTTCGTTCATATCTTCGATTGGTTGTATATGGTGTGCTTTTACAGACCTCTCCCCGTTAAACTCTCTCAAGCTGCCAAAAACGCGCACCCACACACCGGGTTGAAGTGCTTCTCTTCTATGTGCTTGATATTCGGAATCATTATCTAGCATATAGAGACGAACTTCCATGGTCGCAGTTCCGTCTTCTATTTGGTAACACAAGTTTGTAGAAAGCTCGTCCAACTTGACTATGTAGCCAACGAAGGTAACGTTTCTAAGTGGTGTGTTGTTTACCTGAAAGGCATCATCTGGATGTTCTTGAGTTGCATGCACTAGCTGGTTCAGTGAAACAGGTTGTAGTGCTTGGTTCCTATCCACTGTAGTCTGCAACGCAGGTGCGTATTTAGAGGGACTGGTAAAAGGGTCAGAAGCAAAGGATTGACCTGTTTGAGGAAAAGGCTGAAATGTTCCACCTAGGTTAAAATTAGCCCCAAATAAAGAGTTGTTCATATTATGTCTGTTCAAGTCGGTTGTCATAAGTTTTTACAAAGGTTCAAGTATGGCTCTCTACTGAAAACAGGAAATAGTTGAGCGCCAAAATGAAGAGTTCGGCCCAAATTCAAAAATATGGCCAAGAGAATTGAAATAGAGGAGTGATTCAGCTTAATTCTATCTTATCTCCGTAGTTTTGAGGTATTATCTAAATTATACTTTTGACCTTTTATAATTCACTAGCATCTCATCTTACAATAGACTATCAACTCTTCACGAGTTGCCCGAATGATATATACATTTACTGCCTTTTCTACGAACCACGTTGCTCCTGGCAAGTTTAGAAATCCTTGGACTCTCTCTCCTATTGATATATATATATATATATATATATATATATATATATAAATAAATTGATCCCAAGGTTGGGCAACTGCTTTATAGAAAAAACTTAATTGGACGATTCCTTCATAACGATCACTTTCTGTTCTTAGTCGAGCCATAGAATATGAGACTCGACTTCCAAGGAAAGATGAAACAATTAAAATATCTCAACAATGAAAACTGCTGAATTAAAAGTCAGTCTCTATTGCATTTTAAGAGCATTTATTTCATAGCTTCCTTATTCAATGTGTGACAATTGTCATAGCTCGAGTGGACTTTCCTCATAGAACAGCATGTCCAAAGGACGTTATGCCTGCCATACAAAGAAAGCATTTCATCCTTCTTTAGTTTTTGACAATGGAACTTTCGTTTCTGTATGCCCCAATATGTCCTTTTGCACAGAGAACTTGGATACTTTTGAAGAAACTAAAAGTTCACTTTAAAGAAGTAATCATTGAGCTTGGAAAGGATAACAGAGAACCTTGGTTTTTGGAACTGAACCCGTTGGGGAAGGTGCCAGTATTACGAGTACGTGAAGCCGTAGAAGAAAAAGAAGCCATCATTTATGAGTCCTTGGTTTGCAATGAATATCTGAACGAAGTTTATGCTGGAAACAAACTTCTTCCAGAACACGCTTCACAAAGAGCGTTTGCGAGGATCCTTTCTATCCGAGTAGATGGCCTGATATCTGTTATGTTCAAACTACTTAAGACGAATCCAGAGGAAGATGGTCAAGGAGAGATCGAACTGTTGCAGCAAGTTTGCAAACAACTCCAAGTAATTGATGACCAAGTGAAGAACTCTGGAGGTCCTTATTTATTCGGAAAGAGTTGGACCCTTGCGGATATTGCTTACCTTCCTTTTGTAGAACGTGTTTCCTTGGTATTGAGCCAGTTCTTCAAAAAAGATATTCGTCAAATGGGTCTATCCTATTTCAACTTGTGGTTGAATACCTGGGACAAGGATCCCGACTACCTAGAAACCAAGCTTCCACTAGATCGTTTGTTACCGGTTTACAAAAAGTATGCTCATGAGGGTTTGTTGAAACGATTGGAATAAATAAACTATATACATAAGTTTTTGGAACCTGCTTTGTATTTATTCTTTCTTTCTTCTAACTTTGACCACTTCATTCCATTTATCGGCGTCGTCCATTCCTTTCTCTCTTTGGGATTGTGGATAGTGTTAGTGTTTGTCAACATGACTGAAACAGCAAGGCAAGTAATGGTTCATTATTTATTTAAAGTGTTTTATATTTCTTGTATGATAGTTCTGCCAAGGTCCCAGAAACAATCTTGAAACGAAAGGCTCTTCATGAAAAGATCAGGACAAAGAGAGAAGAGCAAGCTGCCAAGTTGAAAAAACAACGACAAGAACGTAGAAAAGAAATCTTCAAAAGGGCTGAAAAGTATGTGAAAGAGTATAGAGAAAAGGAACGTGCCGAAATCGAAGCTCGTAGACGTGCAAAAGCCGAAAAGAAATTTTATGTACCTGCTGGAGCAAAAGTGGCCTTTGTTGTACGCATTCGAGGAATCAACGGTGTCGATCCCCGAACGCGGAAAATATTACAACTTTTACGTTTGCGACAGATTCACAACGGTGTCTTTGTGAAAGTGAACGAGGCAACTATGCAAATGTTACACCGAGTTGAGCCTTATATTGCATATGGCTATCCAAGTCTGAAAAGTGTCCGTGATCTTATATATAAGAGGGGCTTTGTTAAAATAGGAAAGAGACGGGCATGGTCGCGAATTCCTTTAACGGACAATCGTCTTATTGAAGATGTTCTGGGAAAGTATGGCATAATTTGTGTGGAAGATATGATTCACGAAATCTATACTTGTGGGCGACGTTTCAAGAAAGTGAACAATTTTTTGTGGCCTTTTAAGTTGAACTCTCCAAGAGGTGGTTTCTCACGTCATGGAAAGCGTAGACATTTCATTGAAGGTGGTGAATTTGGTAATCGTGAGCATTTAATCGATAGACTCATTAAGAAAATGATTTGAACGGAATATAAAGACATCATTTTCATTTCATACATATGTATGCTTCATTATTATCGTTTATTGGTTGTTCATTTCCGTATTGAAGTATTCGACGAGGCATGTCTTCTTTGGCATGCCATACTGTTTCTGGTATTGGTCTTGAGATTTGTAAAGGCTTGTATGGTATAGTCGAATCATATTTGGTTCGTAGCTTTGTTGGTAAAAAAGGAAATCTCTTCATAAGGGAAGGGTTGGTCGTGATATCTCTCTCCATTTTGTCTTCAACATTTTGCTTTCTTCCAAGTGTCCACTTTGTCGATGAAAGCGAGTTGGTTCCCCAAGTATTTGCAGATAATGCAAACATATGAATAGTACAGTATATCAAAATCAGTTCCAACCTTGTTTCTACAAAGAATTCGTATTCGGAATTGATACAAAAGCCAGGCTTTGAATGAGAAGAGTCCATGCAATGAACTCTGATTTCCTTCATATCAAAGTAAAAATTGCCATCCGTATGAGTTTTCATATCATAGCCTATAGAAAGATATTCCTTTTCTATCACCATCGTGAGGACTTCTCCTTGATGATTGAGCAATCCTGTGAATATAGCGCTTCCCATAAGTTCAAAGGACATTAATAGTTTTTCTACATAAGAACAGAGACGAATTTTTCCCAAATGGAAACTTTGCACTACGATATCATTTTCAAGCTTTCGAGTCCATTCCACTTGTAGATTTTGATTTACGTCGTTTGGATTGGGAATATAAAAACATTCTGTAGAGACTAGCCTACAATTATACTCATCTGAAACAAACCATTTCCATTTCATATCTTCCAAGAAACATTGTGAATCGAGTACGACTCGAGGAAGTAAAATCTTCCCCACTTGAGGTTGACAGAATTATTGAAAGTCTTTGAAAGTATACTTTTAGCTATCATCCATAAGTGAGAGAAACATTCTGACCTATAAAGATAATATCACTATAAGCCAAAATAGAAAGAAGCTTTGGAGACAAATTGCAGGTCTAACAAAAGTTCATGATGAATCAAATTCACGTAAAACGCTTTCTTACAATATGCTTCGTTGACAAGGCAGACACACTGGAAGAACCTTTGCTTTCTTTCTTCCGTTCAAGGGCTTTTGCTAGTTGCTTTGCATCTTGTATGGCCTAAATCATCATGTTTTATTTAGCCGTAGACAAAAATGATTGGAACAGTACTATTCTGTCTACTTTGACTTACTTGGTCCCTTTCTTGATAAAGTTTTTCGATTATTTTTCCTAGTCGAATGCTTTCATTTCTGTCTTGAATATATTCATCATCAGAAATATTTTGAATGTTCATTGAGCATCCCAAAATGCTTTTCAAAATTTCATTTTGAAGGGAATTTCTAATCATTTAGCATTTTTCTTTCAATCGCTCTTTTGGTGAATTTAAAACATTTCGAAGGTATCTTTGAAAAGTTCTCAAACGAAAAGGCAGTTTTAAGAAGAATTTGTTGATGGACATATTTGATTCTTCAACAACTGGATATGTAAAGGTGTTGTACGACAACAACCACCAACTACATCTGCATCACAGTCAAGCATATAATCAACCCAACTTTGTATACTGTTCTTCATTTCCTGATTCCAATCTTTCTTTAAAGGATTGTAGACTTCTCCAGAATTAGGATACGCAATAATAAAAGTAGATAAAGATAATCTCAACAATTGGTTACGGATGATGCTTATCAAAGAAGATATATATTGAGGAGGCACACAATTCACACCAATAGCAAAACAATTGGTCGTACTACACAAGAATGGTACAATAGTCTCTATAGATGTGCCACAAGCCATTTCCGTCTCATTGCGACATTGTATACTTATCCAAAAAGGAATATAAAAATACTTTCTAGTCATCAACTCAATAATCGCTTGTGCTTCTTCTATATCAGGAATTGTTTCAAAAGCAATAAAATCTGGGTCTTGTGCCACAAGAACCTCAAGGCGACTTGAATGAAATGATAAAAGTCGCTCTACAAGTGAATCAATGACTTGAATTATTTCACAAGTGAGAATAAAATACTTGCCTTTAGATACACCATAACAACCTCTATATTCTGAACCATCAGCAAGATAAGCACCATAAGGACCACAGGAAGCTGCAACATAGCAATCTGTGGCAGACGGACTAAAGTTTTGAAAGGTTGAACGTGCTCGTTTACATAACTGAACACTACGAATCATCAACTCTTTTGCTTCAGATAAACTGTAACCTTCTTCCAAAAAGCCATCGAAAGAAGCCTATTACGTAATTCAAAACACTTAAAAATAATTGACGAGGTAAAATAACGACCTGATAACTGGAACTGGTTATTATGTTTGCTCCTGCTTCCAAATAGGAAAGATGTACTTGTTCGATAAGTTCAGGACACTCATCCAATAGTCTTGCAGACCATAGTTTTCCAATACTCAAGTCAAAACCTTTCCTTTCAAGTTCTGTTGCCAAACCTCCATCCAGAAGCAGTTTCGGAGCCATCCGTAGAAATGGCAATACTCATATATCTTTTCTTTGGTTTTTGTGGTGGGAATATCGATTCACATGTGGCAATTGTTATCTCGTCTAGTCAACAACAAGTTACTGTTGACACAGTTAGGAAAGCAATGTAAAAGAGGATTGAGTTCTTCTACCGAAAAGAAACTGAATGTTGCGGTGATCGGTGGTGGTCGTATTGGCCAAGTACATATGGAAACCTTGTCTTTTCATACTCCCTTAGCTAAGCCCGTCATGATAGTAGATTTTATAGAAAAGGTTGCCAAATCAACAGCTGAAAAGTTTGGAGTTGCAAAATATTCCACTGATTTCAAAGATGTATTAAAGGATCCTAACATTGAGGCTGTTTGGATATGTTCTCCCTCTTCCCAACACTCAGAGCAAATCAAGGCACTTGCTGCAGCTGGAAAACATATTTTCTGTGAAAAGCCGTTGGCGATAACTTTAAAAGAAGCTGAAGAGGTTATTGCAGCTGTCGAGAAAGCAAAAGTGAAGATGATGTTGGCCTTCCAACGTCGCTTTGATCCTAACTTTGCTAGAGCAAAGCAGTGCGTCCAATCAGGAGCAGTGGGAGATGTCTATGCAGTTCATCTTATCAGTCGAGATCCTGCTCCACCACCGATAGAATATATCCAAAGTTCTGGAGGTATTCATAATGATATGGCTATTCATGACTTTGATATAGCTCGTTTTATGACTGGAAGTGAATGTGAAGAGATAATTGCTTATGGAGCTTGTCGTGTAGATCCAAAAATCGCTTCAGAGGGAAAAGACATTGATACTGCAATAACTTTGCTCAAGGTACGTTTGTGTTCGATGGATACACTTTTAGACTAACTCGAAGAAGTTCAAAAATGGTGCTTTTTGTACGATCGACAACTGTCGTCAATCTCCTTCAGGATATGATCAGCGAGTGGAAGTTTTTGGCTCCAAAGGACTTGTGCGTTTTGGTAATAATTTTCCTAATAATGTTTTTATCGAAGATGGCCAGTCCATTCGAAGAAGTGATCTTCCCTTTAACTTCTTTATGGATCGGTAAGTATTTTTGCTACTACATTTTACTGAAATGCCTTTTGCACTCTAACATTATTCTAGTTATACGGATGCCTATCGTAATGAAACGAAAGAGTTTGTAAAATGCATATTGGAAAACAAAGAACCTCCTACAAGTGGTCGAGATGGAACTGCTGCAATGGCAATGGCTATCGCAGCTAAGAAAAGTCTTTTGGAGAAAAGGCCCGTAAAACTCTCCGAAATAACTGCTTAAGTTTCGTTTCATAAACTTTCTCTATTCTGTTTTGTCCAATATGTCTACTTCTTTTTCATTTCGAAACTCCATCAATAAGAAATCAATATCTTCAATCACTTGAGAAAGAGTAAGATATTGTCTACTTAATATGGCTTGCTGTTCTGCAAGTTCCAAACCGTCTAACCTATCCTTGAAAAGTTTCATATCTTTGCGAATCTTTTGGACGGAAACTGTAGTCTCCAATTTATACTTTTCTAATTGCTCCAACTGTTCTATCCACTCATAAATAGAGTGCTCATAAGAAACACTCGACTTTAGGTTGGCAAGTCTCTCATCCAAGGATTCTAGATGATTCTACCCATAAAAAGAATAACAACTAAAAATATGAAACTCACAAAACGTTCTTCTTCCAAACTTACCTTTACTTGTTGACATACTCTCATATACTGTTCCGCTGAAGAAAGAGTGGCTTCGTTTCTTACAAACTCTTGAAAGGCTTGTTCCAGAGCATTATAACAAACTGCTCTCTCTTCTTGCAACTCCAAAATGGTTTGACAAACCTCCATCCTGTACTTTTCACTTGCTACTTCCATTACAAAGAACAAAACAGTTGAGGCGTTGTCCAAGTTCAGAAATGCTTCTCTGAATCCTATCTTCCTCTAGTCTCAATAGTTGAGCTTCAATATTTTTGTCAAGTGATTTGTTTCTTTCAGCTGCTTTGCTACGTTTTCTAGTTGAATTATTTGATATTATCAAGTCAGGATACTCTTCTAAAAGTTGTCTTTCTTCTTCCAATCGAATGGCATATCGAGCAGCTACATATGCATCGCTAATATCAAAATTGGTCGAACAAAAAGCTTTAGAACGTGGACGATATCGTGTTTCGAAACCTAAAAGAAAAGGATAGGCATGATCAAATACAATTTGCTTAATATCTTTGCTTGTGTTTTGTTTCTTTGACGATAAACCTAACCAACTTCTTGCTTTAGAGGCATGAAACTTGAATGGCCTCCTTTGAAAGATCCAACGACACTCATAGGAAACTAGTGTATTCAATTCTGCAAGACCAAACAAGGAAACTGCTCTTGACTGACCAATGAGAAAACGAAATAGATAAGCCTCCACACCAACTACCCAAGAGATATTCTTATTCACTCCAATAAACTCTTTGTAAAAGTGCTCTGTATCTGCTTTCAGGTGTACCAACTCTTCCCTGACATAGTCCACTTTATCAAAAGCATCCGCTCCTTCCATATGTTGTAGATCAATCATACCGTGACGTATTGCTTGGCCTGTCCAACCTGATACTATCGCAAATCCTATTGACTTGGTATGAATATCAAGTCCTAAACTCAATAAAGTTTCGGAAGACAGTGTTGGTGTATCTTCTTTACTACTCTTGCTTTCAAAATAGGTCAAGGCTTTTGTTGGTTGTCTTTCTTTCTTCTGTGAATATTTGGATTTACAATAACTTGAACCAACCAAAACTCTAAAAGAAATACGATGGGAAGGAAGAACTGTTCTTTGAAACCAAGGCAATGAAACGAAAGTAACAATCAACATGAAAAGGATCAATTCAAAAAAATAACTTTTCACTGAAATGAATTTGTTACATTCCATTTATTCCTCAGGTAGAATAGAATCATACAATTGGCTGCAGTACCCACACTTTGCATATAACAGACTATCAAGACAATATCAAATCCGCAATGTTCCTCTCCTCTTTACAACGGAGTTGGAGAACATTCCTTCATAAGGGTCTTGACCATAAAAATGATCTCTTCACTCCACATCGATTATCTCTATCGGCTCTTTCACATACGCGTCTCGGTTTCCATCCACAACTCGACCAACAACAAAAGACCTCCAACCTTCTTCTAAATATATCTCATTCAAGAAACCTTCAACATTATCAACAGGAAATGCAATTAATAAGCCACCACTCGTCTCTGCAGAAAGCCCTCGACGTAACTGAAACCTATCCCCTTGTCTAACCCAACCATCTACCTTTGCCATGCCTTTTATGCAAGGAAGACATTCTAGTACAAAAGTTACATGTCTCCTAATACAACATGAGAGAATGAGATCAAGTTTCTCTAGCAAAATACCTTTGTTGTCGTGCAAGATTCTTTGCGTGGCCTAATATTCCAAATCCTGTCACATCAGTAGCTGCATGTGCGTTGTATTTCTTCATCAAAATAGCTGCAGTTCGGTTCAGTCTTTGCATACTTTCTGTTGCCACATCATAGGCCCAAAGAACTTCACCTTCATCAGTAACTCCTTCGACTTGTTTCCACAAATCTGGTTTAGATACCAACCACTGATGTAAATTGACAGCAACCTGTGTACCAAGAGGCTTCGTTAAAACCAAAATATCGCCAACTTGTGACTCGGATAACTGAACAAGTTCACCTTTGGGTACAACAGACATTGCAGTACCTCCAATCATGGGCCAAGGATTAAATATGGTTTGACCACCTGTTACTTTACTGCCAGCCTTTTCTACTTGATCAGAAAAACCCTTTATCATCAATTCCAATACTATTCTTCGTTCCTCAAGAGGCATATCTGAGCTGCCAGCTAATATCATCAAGACATTAGTACAACTGGTTATTCCTGCTGCATACAAATCTGACAATACGTTAGTTGCTCCAATCTTGCCCATAACATAAGGGTCCTCCACAAGAGGATAGAAAAAGTCGGTTGTAGAGGCTAAAAACACATCCGGGACTCCACTCGGTTGTAGAGAACAATCAGAACCGATTCCCTGACAAAACGATGGGGGAGGATCACTTTCCTGACAAGAATGGTCTGTAAGACAACGTTCCAACAGACCCTCTAGCTCTACCTGAGGAATCTTACATCCTCAGCCTTTTAAACGAGAAAAAGAAGTCAATAAAAAGTCTTTTGGCAGACCGACACTTTGTGGTTCAAACTGCGAAGTTTTGGGTTCCTTCAACGGTGGAATACAGTCTTTCATTCTTAAAGAACCCAGAAGCACTCGATCTTCCTTCTTGGAATGATTCCCAAAGGTTATGAAAAGAGGTCTTCTGGAAGCTCGTTTGCAATTGAAAGCTCTGCTTCTCTTTTCCAAACTTTTCTTGTAAAATGAAGTTTCACATCGAAGTACCTTTACAAGTTTCAAAGGAAGAATTTTGGAAGTTTCGTAGTCACCCAGACTTTCTAAGGCTTCAAGTAAAAAAAGGCCATCTGGATAGGTTGGAAACAGTGGACGAAGGTACTTTAGAAGATGGTACTTGCTTTCGAAAGATGCACATATTTCCCAAATTGGAAGTTTTCGAAGGTTTCAAGTCGTTGAAACACTATGTGGAGGAACACTTTACTGGATTGGAAGACTACCAGTGGTGGAAGGAAGACGGTAGTTGTACTCAGTTTTTCTGCACGAAACCGTTAGGGCTACTTGCAGACAAAGTCACCACAGAAGGAAGAATGGACTTGATAGAGACAGGCACTGAAAAGTGTACATATGTATTACAAGGCAGTGTACAAGTGCACTTGGTGGGTATCGGTCACTTGGCAGAACCCATTATTATACGTAATATGAAACACTTCTATCAAGGCAAATTTTGTGAGCTAGCAAACGAGTTTTTCACAAAAAGGAATGCTGTATCAGTTCATCAACAACAGTTACAGTTGTTTATGACCAAAGGGCCTTCGAAGTCACGTCTGGGTAATATTTTTCGACGCAAGTCCACTTCAAGTACCAAAATGGATAGTGATCTTTTACCGAATACAACAGCCTTAAGCGATAAGGAAGAAGAAGAAGAAGAAATAGGGGAAGAAGGCAGACATTCTCAAGAAGATGAAATAAAAGTTTTTGCTTAAACTTTGGATATCGTTTTTGGTAGAAAATGTTGCGTCCATCGGACAAAAGAAATTTTAGTCTCTTTTGGTACTTTTGATTGATTCGCTTTGGATTTTGCTAAAGGATAACGTGGTAGAATGGAGAAAGCAGTCGCTAATAAGCGTTTCAAGGACCGAGTTATTATCATCACTGGTGCAGCGGGTAGCTTTGGAAGTAACTGTGCCAATCGATTTGCGTCAGAGGGTGCCAAGGTAGTGATCACTGATGTTGTAGAAGAAACAAAGCTTCGGGAACAAGCAACAACCATTGAAAAGGAGTTCAACACAAAGGCAGTTGCGATACGTTGTGACGTTACTAATTATTCTCATGTAGAGCACGTAGTCAAAGCAGCACACGACGCTTTTGGTAGAATAGATTATTTGTTCAACAACGCAGGTTATCAAGGTCTTTTTGTCAAGGCCTTTGATTATCCAGTCGATGACTTTGAAAAAGTGCTTAAAATCAATACACAAGGAATATTCCACTTTTTGAAGGCAGTCTCCACATATATGGTGAAGCAAGGCCACGGGGCAATCGTGAACACTGCTAGTCAGGCTGGAGTAGATGGTGCTCCCAATATGGTGGCTTATGCTACTTCCAAAGCTGCCGTAATTGGGATGACTAAGACATCTTCAAGAGATCTAGCTCCTTACAATATTAGAGTGAATGCGATATCACCAGCATTTATCGACTCTGGGTAGGACAGATATTGTTTTTGTACCTGATTGTATTGTGATTTACTTGTAATTAGGTTTATGTGGTTTAGACAGTGTGAATTGCAAGCTCAGACGAATAGTATATACTATGACAAAGATCCCAAAGTTGTTTCTCAGCAAATGCTGAATAGTGTTCCTATGCGTCGTGCTGGAACAGTGGATGAAGTCATTGGTACTGTAGCCTTTCTATTAAGCGACGATGCTGGTTATATTACTGGGATGAATATTCAAATAACCGGAGGTATTCTTTGAAGGACAATGACAACACTTTTCTGAGTTTGTTGTGTGGCCAATAAACAAAGAATGCAATGATCCAGTGAAATATATAACAAAGTTGCTATTTTTTATAATCACCAAAAGTATCACTAAAATGCCCACTTTTCTAAGGAGACGGACCGGGTCCCATCATAGGAGGAGATGGGCTTACTGGAGAAGGAGGTTCACAATAGTGAGAAAAATACTTGTGAACATCTTCACGAGACCAAACAGCAGTAACAAAGGCATCGTAGCTCCAGGTTAAGTTGATAGCTCCTTGTTCAAAACCTGTATATCTATCAATTTCCTCTGTAAACATACCACTTGGAATTGTATGTCTTCGAATAGCATTCAACACTCGGTCGCCTTCTTCCAAAAGAGCAGAAACATAGCTACAAATAGCTTTTCCAGTAATAGTTGTAGTCGATTCTGGAGTAGGAGGTCCAGGTGGCATAACTTTCAAATGCTTGAAAAAGTCTTTACTCCATTTTCCTATGACAATCTTCTCATGTTTCAACCATTCCGCAGCCAACTCATAATAATATTGTGCCATTCCTAAAGTACATAGAATCCATGGATTGCCTGGAACGTCACTAGTATAGCCATCGTAAATATCTATACATTATGTGAATGACCTATTTCTATAAAGAATAACAACTTACCGTCTGGAAATCTTCCAAACAGAGTTCCTTCACTTTGTTCCTTGCGCATATTCACTGGATAAATATCTTGAAACACCAAACGCAACATATTAGCAGTTCCAATGACATATTCATTAGTAGGTGCAAACACATCATCATGATTATAACCATGAATAATTGCCAAAATAGTGGAAGTATCCAGAAATGTTTCATGATTGGTATCGTGAGTAGTATTTACGGATTCCAAAACAATGCCAAAGTCCTTTGCAATATAGGATGGCAAAACTTGAGTTATATCGTCGGCTGACTTTTGATAGTGTTTTGCAATATCATCGTATCCAAGTTTCTTAGCCAATTTGACACCTAAAGAATATTATTTTCAGTAGCTTCCTGAAAACTATTCCTCAAACACTAACCTCTAAGAAGTGCAGTCCTCTGTAAGTATTGATCAAAGAAATGAATTCCATAAAGTTCTTCCCAGGGTCCACAGTTTTCGTTGGGCCATACACGTGCGATATAATCTAAATCTGCTCGAGTAAGAGTATTATTCGTTGGACCAAATACGTGGTCACGAATATAGGAAATATTGCCTCCTTTTTGTAAATACGCATAAGTAAACTTGATAACTGCAAGAGCACGAAGGGCAGGACCATCATTTTCTGTACACCATCCTCCAGGATCTTTCAAAACAACCATTTAATAAACTATGGATATAACTATCAAATAGTCAACTTACAAGCAGAGCCATTGACCAGAAAATGAGCAGCACCTAAACCACCTGTATAAAAGTTGCCATTGTAGTTTGGAGTATGCTGCAGTTTATGATTAAAGGCAATGTACTCTTTGATAATAGTTTCCAATCTAGAACGATATATTTAAGTACTTGGATATCTTATTTATCAGGCTATCTATATATACCTGTCTATTTCCTTGGGATCCGTTGCTCTCTCATACATTGTGACAACTACTTGCATGGTGATTGCTGCATCTCGAATCCTATATATAGATAAAGATTATGATTACCATGAGAAATTTGAAGACTGCTATCCTACCAGTTGTAATAATAATCGGGTTGCTTCTTCGAGTCTGCTGCTACGATACAACCCTTTGCAGTACCTGGTCGGTTGATATTGTCAAAAATACCTTCCACAGAACGGTTGTACTGTTTTGGGATCCACTCTTCTAGCTCCTTTTGCCACTCTGTAGGAGAAGGCAAAGGTTGAGCTTGAACTATATAGCTTACAAGTACCCATAGAAAAAGAGTATAAAAAATCAACTTCATCTAGACTGTCACTTGTTGAACCAGCAAACAACGAGAAAACAACGATTGAAGACGACCAACTGTATTTGAATGTTTTATCCATTGGACATAATAAGGGAATACGTTTACCCAACGTGGTGGAAACAGCAGAACGTGTTCCATTTCTGCTTTTGTCTAAGCGAATAGTCACTTTCCTAAAGGGAGATTATCTGTTCGAATGAAGTGGAATTTCAAAAAGGAACTTTTGCATTTCTGCTCTGTTGTTTGTCCATTCTATGTCCAACTTACTCCTTTCAAGTCAAACCAAGCTCGTTGCTTGTATAACTGTACTTTGGTTACTACTCTTCCATTCTTCTAATGCCAAACATTGGAAAGACTCATTAGAAAGATGGATACCAAAAGAAATAGAGAGATCATTCCAAGGGATATTTTACAATATTGATCCACCTGGAGGTATTCCTGGTTCAGTTACAGCGGCAGATTCTCATTACCAACCTGATTATTATTACAACTGGTAACTACAAAGGCATTTTGAAAGAGCCACATTGTAAAGATATAAATAGGATTAGAGATGCTGCTATAACAATGGATGTCGTAGTTACTCTCTATGAAACAGCAACTGAACCTTCACAAGTAAAAAAGTAAGTATATCATGATAGTTCTTACAATTCATCTTCCTATTCATTTGGTTAGATTGGAAGATATCCTTAAAAGTTATGTGCATTACAACTATATCATTCAAAGGACTCCTAATCCAACTGGAAATTTAACAACTGGTGGTTTAGGTGCTGCACATTATCTTCTCAATGGTTCCGCTTGTATGTATTGCACTTCTTAAGTATTTTGCTCTCAACTTTCTCTTCCTAGTCACTGGATCATGGTGTAGTGTAGAGAACGATGGACCGGCATTACGTGCTGTTGCAGTTATGCGATTTGCCAATGAATACTTACGTAGACATGGTGACTTGTCCTATGTCAAGAAATGGATCTTCAATAATGAAACGCATCCTCCAACTACAGTTACTCGTGCAGATTTAGACTATATTGCCAGAGTATGGCCCGATCCATGCTGTGGCCCTTGGGAAACCTTCTTTGTTGTTCATTTTTGGGATCAGTTGTTGATTCGCAAAGCTCTATTACAAGGTTGTGAACAAGAATTTGTTATTTTATTCTTAATCTCAATTGATTTCAGGAGCAAAATTCGCAAAAATGCTTGGCTATATGGATGCTTCGTCCTATTATTCAAAACAAGCAAAGGAGTTGACAAGTAATATGAGCAAATTCATTTCTCAAGTTCATGGCGTTGTTCTTGAGTCTATAGACGCTCCTCGAGATACCATTCATGAGACTTTTATCGATACTTCGACTATACTTGCAGTACTTTATGGATACAACGATGATGGTTTCTATGCTCCTGATGATCCATATGTGATGAATACAGCCAATTTGTTAAGACTCATTTACAAAGATTTGTTTCCGGTCAATCGTCGTAGATCACAAGATGAAGGTGTCCTATTTGGAAGATTTCCAAACGGTAAGAAGAAAATCCAAAGCAATGGAATATACTTGGCTAATATTCTGTTAGACAACTATGATGGTATTGCCACTGGAGATGGAGTCAAAGGCAATCCTTGGTTCCTATGTACGTTAGGAATGGCAAGATACTATTTTGAGCTAGCAAAACGCTTCTCAGAATATACAACATTGACGATTCACTCCCGATGGATGCTGCCTCTATTGGCTCACCTGAGTTCCTACTCTTCCAATCCTACACCAACAATCCTCGGAGAAGCACCACCAGAAAAACACTTCCAAGTTGGAGAAACTCTTCAAAAAGCACAGCTCTGTCAGATTGCTCAAGCTTTGCTCACCGAAGCCGATAAAATTGTTTATGCTGTTTACCGTCACGTTCCTGAGACAGGTATGCTCACCGAAGAAATCAACCGTTTTACTGGCTTTGAACAAGGAGCCAAAAACCTCACTTGGAGTTATGACTCTTTTGTTACTGCGATTTGGAGCAGAAATCATTCCTTACAAACTTTCCATAGCAATTGTGCCTTTTAAGTATTTTGTGTTTTCGAAAGAATAAAAATCGGAAATGGAAATGGCTTCACACGAAGCAGTTTCTAAGCAGATGGAAACAACTTCTGAAACAGTAGATAATAGACACTTATCATTGCTAAAGAAGAAGGTCGAGAAAACAAAACATGGTAAGCATATAGAACAAAATCAAAGCTTGAAAACTTAGTTTTTGTGATAGCACCGCCTTCACGTCGAATACAATATGATGATCCGAGTGCAGTTGCCAAGTTGAAAAAGACGCAAATTGTTCGAAAGAAAACTGCAGAACGTGCTGTTCCACTCTTTTCTCACTTGCCTCAATATGAACAAGAAAGTATATTTTCTAGAGGTAACTGTGAGCCTTTTACTTTTTGAGATCATTGCTACCGATAGTAAAAAGGGTTTCAAAGAGATGCAAGTGAACTTCATCCAGCAGTGATAAAGTTAGGACTTCAGTATGCTTCCGGTAGGATTGATTTGCTAGTTTTTTAGATTAGTATTTGATACTGAATATGTACTTGGACACTTTAGACGTGATATCTGGTGCCTCTTCTCGTTGTTTATCGTTATTGGATACTCTTGCACTGGTTATTGAAAGTTTTTCATTATCGGTAAGTTTGTTATCCTTTATGGTATTTTTGTATGTATTATGTTTGTAGGAAATTTTAGAAACACGTGACTATCGCCGGGAATTAGATAAATATATAAGACGTAATATTCAGTTTCTTACTGATTGTCGACCTTTATCTATTTCAATGGGTAATTGTATAAGATATATCAAGTCACGTATCTCTCATTTATCTCCAAGTATTCCTGAAATAGAAGTAAGTTTCAAATGGTTTGGCAAATGTTTTTGAAGTTGATAGTTTCCAGAATAAATCGAGTCTTTTGAAAACAATTCGCAGTTTTCGCGAAGAGAAGTTTGAGCGTACCGAAGAGATGATTGCAGAGTTGGGTGCAAAGCGTATCAGAGACGGAGACACTATTCTTACTTTGGGTCGAAGTTCTTGCGTTGAAGAAATATTTGTAAAAGCGAAAGAATGTGGAAAAGACTTTCATGTGATTGTCTTAGAGGCTAGACCGAGACAAGAAGGACTGGAACTTTGCAAGAATCTAATTCGAGTTGGAGTCAAGACTGATTATTCTTCATTATTTGCAGCAAGTTATTATATGCGGGATGTCAATCTTGTTTTATGTGGTGCAGAAGGTCTAATGTCTACTGGTGCGGTTATTTCAGGATTGGGAACGGCATGTGTAGCTCTGGTAGCCAAAGAGTATCATGTTCCTGTCATGATTGCCAGTCAGACTATCAAGTTTTCAGAAAGAGGACATTTGGATGCAATTTGCTTCAATGAAATTGGTAATCCAGAGGAGTTGGTTGATCATGATGGAAGTGAATGGTTCATGAAGAATAGTAATAAGAACAAGTTTGATAATATTTTGAAGGAGAATTGGAAAGAGATGAAAAACCTCAAGGTTTTAAATTTGTACTATGACTTGACTCCTGTAGAATTTATTGATGCAGTGATTACTGAAGTTGGTATAATACCACCTTCTTCAGTGCCTGTAGTATTACGTGAATATATGTCGCTTGCCTAATAAGAATGATTGATGGATCGTCGAGGCCGATAGTGGATTTTGATTGTTGTGAACGAGAGTGAGAGAAGAAGAATGGGTAAGTAATCTTAAAGAGAGAGGATCAACCTGAAGATAGAGTAACTTACCATTCTTTTGTAATAAATAGGAAAGGTTCACGGTTCTCTTGCACGTGCCGGTAAGGTACGAGGTCAGACACAGAAGGTTCCCAAACAAGAGAAGAAGAAACGTCCAAAGGGTAGAGCCTGGCAAAGACTCAAGTATAATAGGTAACTTTTGACTGTGGCTATTCTTTATTTCCGCGTTAACTGGAACGTTATTTTGCACTATAGGCGTTTTGTAAGTGTTGTTGTTGGGTTTGGTAAAAGAAGGGGCCCCAATGCCAACTCGTGATTCTTTCAAGTGGGCTTTTAAATAGCCAACATAATAAAGACGCTACTTGAAATAGTTATCTTTGTTCTAGAGAGTCTGCTTCTCTTTTATCGTGAACTTTTATTCTGTATAGTATTGCCACTGAAGACCCTAAAAGAAGAAACAGAATGATAGTTGGCTATTTTCCGTTACATGTTATTTCACTACACACCTGTTGTTGATACACCATCAGTGCAAATTCTTGTCTGAATAACAAGTTACAACATAGACTAGATAAAAAGTATGCAGTAGAACCAACCTTTTCATGGCTTGACGAAAAGACTCTACTTGTAAAAGTTTTAAAAAAGCCAGAGCGTGAGGAAATTCTACATAATATACATAAGGCTTTCTTTGCCAATATTGAAGATAGTGCAGATAACGTTGGAAAGCTGGATCGTCCAGTAGACCACTTTGTGCCAAATCTGCAACAAGGTCAATATTCTTCAGCAACTTGTACTACAACCTTACAATGTATATACATAGGATTCGCAAAGGACTCTAACAATTCCAATTCCAACTCAAAGCGCTCCTTTTCTAAGGAAAAAGGTTTGATTCAGTATGGAAAGAACTTGAGAGCAACAATACCCGTAATAGGTGAGTGCTCCATTTTCACTCAAGGAGAAAATTCCAAAAACTACATTTTGACGAGATTTTGATTCATTCAACTCAATTCTGAAATATTCGTAAGGACTGAACATGTTTTGAGCACGATTGAATGACAGTTACTTGATATCCTATCATCTATTCTCTGTTGGATTTTAGTATATGAAACAACATGCCATTTCATCTTGTCCTCCAAAGGTCGACCTGAGAGGGGAACCATTCGGTAAAAAAACTGATAAACATCCTTTTTGGAATATTTAGATATTTTTTACTATGCAATTCGAAAAAGTTTAAAAGACTGAAACATGTCTTCCTGATAACAGACTGATGCTAGTCTTTCTTAAATATTACCCAAACTAGACATAGTCTCGAGAAAGGGAATCTTATTGGAATGAGTTGGTAGTAGAACGTTGTTTTCGTTACAAGTCAAAGTAATAGAATGAAAAAATGGAAGCTTTATAATATGCTTATTAACAAATATGGAGAAAGTTTGAATCCACATGATGTTGCCAAGTTGAAAGCCAATCTATCTATCTGGGAAATACATGAATATGTTTCATGTATTGTTGTTGCAACTAATCCAACCATACATGATTCATCGACAATTTGCCTTGCATATTCCTTGATACATTTTACTCTTTTCCTTTTGGATTTTTGTTATTCTATATGTTCATTTCCAGTTCAAAGGCATTGTAAGTCTCAGAGTTATTTTAGCTGTTGATGATGATTTGGCCGATGGCATTTTGTACGACATGTGGTTGTGGCATCACTTGCTTTCATGGACGCTCAGCAAAGAAAAGACCTTTTCTAGAAAAGCATAGCTTATTTCTTATTTCTATACCTTATACAAGACTTGGTAGTCGTTGCCGTTTTCAAGCATTAGACAGAAGTTTAGGATGTTTTTGTAAGCTCGCAAACTGGTTTCCTCTCAATAAGTACCAGAAAGATATACCTACTGCTTTCAAACTTTTGTTTGCTGTTTCTAAAATAGACAAAGCCAACTTAGCTTTAGCGTTCGTCTTGTTAGGTGCCCTTTATCGTGCTTCTTCCCATTCTTGGTAAGTAGGCAACTTTGTCACAGTGCATTCAGGTTTAGCTGACAAGTTGAAACTAGCCTCCTCAAGCGACAAATCTCGTCAAACAAGCAATATTTATTGTATGAAACTTGTACTCATCAGAGAATTGATTATTTCTTGAACCCGTCAAACGGTGACTTGTTGATAGCTCCAAGTATCGATTCACGTACTGTGTGGAGAAAGATTCTAGACCTCTTGAATAGTTCTTTTCTTCCAGAGAATTGCAAGAAAACAGTATCTAAGGATTATTTTTGGTTTACAACTTTTAATTTTTTGCAGAATGTTGTGAATTGTTGCATTGGTGTTATATCCACTCAACAGCTTTTGCGAGCTGTTGGACTCTCTGCTAGTCAAGGAATTGGAAAGTCTGCCTCGCTTAACTGGGTTTTAAAGGATGGAATTGGAAGGTTGGGTGCCATTGTCTTTGGAAGTTTTATTGGCAATCGGTTCGATGCAGATCCAAAACGTTGGAGACTTTGGGGCGATATTTTGTATGCGTTTGGAATTGGAACGGAAATCATATCGCCGTTACTGCCTCGATATTTCTTATTAGTCGCATCATTGGCCAATATGGTAAAAGCAACTTCTTACATGCTTCGATTACCTACAACTGCAGCTATTAGACGGTCTTTTGCAAAGCGAGAAAATTTTGGAGATATTTCAGCCAAGGCTAATTCTCAAGAAGTGCTTTCAAACTTATTTGGCACTTTTTTGGGAATCGGTTTCAGCATTATACTTGGCCATAGTTGGTGGCAACTGAGTGTTGCATATTTTGTATACTTTATTATGTTCTTTTTACTCAATTATTTGGGAGTGAAAGGTCTTCATCTTCGAACTCTGAATTTGCAACGATCCTTGTTATTAGGCTGGAGTTACTGGAAGTCTTCCCAGGTTTCAACTGTTGAAGAGGTCAATTATCGAGAGAATGTGATTTTGCCGTCCATAATGAGTTTTGGACGTTATATCCGGTTTGGCGTATCGTTACGAGATATTCATTTGACTGGTTCGGAACTTGCAGCACTATTAGACAAGTATCGACAAGCCAAATATTTATTGACTGTTCGACATGGTCAAGTGTATATTGTTTTTCATATGGAAGCTCGAGTGAAGGATGAGTTACAAGCCATTTTGCAAGCGACCTTTTTAGCACAAGAAAATGGCTGTATTTGTACGGATAGACTTGAGCAAAGTTATACCGTTGCTAAGGAACATTTGGAACATTTTATATTAGAGTTAAAATCCAAAGGTTGGAAAACCGAAGAATTTTTACATTCTGGTGCGCAACGTTATCGAGCGTTTTGGAATGTAACAAGTTGGAAATTATCCAACTCCAGCTACATTTCTGAATTGGCATTTAGAGAAGCCAAAGGTAATACTAACTGTGAACTTTCATAGATAATTCAGTTGTGTATTATGAGTCAGAATTGATGAAAATAAAGTTCTCTGAGTTGATCTAGGCGTTTTATCACTACGGATAGAAACAATCATCAATCACCTCAGTACTCCTCTCCCTGGAAAAAACATGTTCCACACTTACCGACAGGAGTTACTAAATGCTGACCTACTAAACGAAAGACTCTGGGTAATGCACTCGATACGCTGGACTCCACTTGTTTCTCCAGTTGTTCAGTTTCCTCTTGTTCCTTCCTCTTCATCCTCCTTTGGAAGTCTTCCTTTAAAGTATCGAGGGAATTTGGACCATCTACTCCTAAAAGTTGTAAAATTCAGTATTAACGGGCACCTCACAATCCACGCAAACAAACCCCTTTCAAATACTGTTTCTCGAAGGTTACAACCTTGTTTACTCTCCACAAAGCTCGTCTTGTTTCCTTCTCTAGATGGTAAGACACTGTCGTTCTCTTGGTAGAGCAATCTATCTAATATCATAACTACTGTAGAAGAACCACAAGCTACTAAGAGAGTACATGACAATGTAAACAATGCTCTTTCAGTGTCCATCTCAAGCACTCAATCATAAGAATAATCTCAATTCATTTGAAAGAGGAACAACATAACTTTTATTCCAACAACGTTTCATGTGACTTTTAGAAATACTTTTTATCTCCATTTGCATTATCTTCCAAAACAACAACATTCTGGTTCCATAAAAGTACTCCACCAAAACTGCAATCCAAGAATTCAAAATATGTAAAAACTTGTGGCTCTATATGTCTCATAATGTCATGTTGGTAAATACAATCGCAGCTTTAAACGACGGGTTGTTTTCTTCTTGACAGCTCTTGTGGGCTTCAAAGAATTGTTATCTTTGCCCTGGTAGCGCAAAGTTGGCAAATCTTCAGAAATATCAAATGCAAATTGTCCAGCAATATTTTTGCTATACATATATTGTAACCTTGCCATCATTCTTTCTCGAGAGTAGCAAGGTTTCGATAAATTTTCCGATTTTGCATCCAAAGACTCCATATACTCTGGTTTGGAAACTTGCCAGTCATGTAACTTGTGGATTGGTCGACTAGCAGGCTTGACTCGTTGCTTCATAGTCTCAAGCAATAAAAAATTATCTAAAAGCTCATCCACACCTTTTGGTGGCGTCATAACGGCAACTTGTTCGACTCCAAAACTATTCTTTAACTGATTACTCCTCTTTCGTCTCTTTGGATGACTTGACGCAACAACGCCATCATTCGTTTGCACTTGTGAAGAATGTCCTTTTCTCGGTCTGTTCTTGCGTATAGTATGACTATATGAACAAACGCTTTCCACGTCTTCAGAAAACAACGGTGAATCGCAGGTGAAACTGGTCTGCTCATATTCCCAGTTCTCATATTTTTCAAGTTGGTTAGAACCCGTTCTCGATATATTGGTCGAGGTTTCAGTCAATTCCCCCTTTGTGTAATCTTGTTGCTGTTTCTTCAACTTTTCTTCAACTTCTACGTACTTTACTTCCTCATCAAAAAACTGCTCGGTTGACACTTGGCTCACAGATTGTTCGCTTATCTTTCTACTTCTTCTCTTTGGCTTGGTTACGGAATAAACTTCTCTATGAAAAGATTCAAACTCTTGTTCTAAAACAGCCTCATCTCTACTCAAAACAACTTGTTCTTTCTCTGTTCTTGTTTGATTCGGAGCCTGTATGAGAGTTGCCAATCTGGCAGCCAACTTTCCAATTCTACTACCATTGATACCTAGAAGAGATTGTTGTGTCTGTAAACACAAAGCTGTTTTTGAAGGCCAGTCCTTCACTTGTGTGGGACTATTTTCTGTCTTGGTAGTCGTGTCTTGCTCCAGAATAAACCAAAAATCTCAATAAAATTACTATGCCACGCATTTTGTTTGTCCTGTGCTCAACATAGTCGTTCTTTATTATTGAGTCCATCTTAGTATTTGTTGCAAATACAATACAATATCTAATAAACTAAGAAATACCGAAATCAAAAAACCCTTTCTTCTTCTTTACTCCAGTTCCATCATCACCGTCGGAGTCTTCCATCGTTCTCAACTTTTCGATCAATTGACGCTGTTCAGCTTGAAGTTTCGTAGGAAGCACAACTTTTACAGTAACATAATGATCCCCTCTCACATACTTGTTTCCTAATTTCGGAACTCCCTTACCAGCTATTTTTAGCACTGCACCTGGTTGAGTTCCTGGCGGAATATCGACTTGTACATTTCCATCAACAGTTGCAACTACGACACGTGTGCCTAAAATAGCATCTAAATAAGAAACTTCTAGAGTGGAATATATATCCATTCCTTCGCGACGAAATGTTTTATGGTTAGCAACCTTTAAAAATACATACAAGTCTCCACTAGGACCACCACGTAGACCTGCATCTCCTTCATTACGAACGCGAAGACGAGAACCATTATCCACTCCAGGTGGAATATTAATAACCAGTTGCTTCGTTGTTTGTCGACGTCCCTGACCACTGCAAGAAGGACAGTAATCCTCAACTACTTGACCTGCACCATTGCAACTTGGGCAAGTTGAAGTTTGTTGAAAAGTTCCTAATGGGGTACGAGCGACTTGCATCACCATGCCTTGGCCTCCACAGGTTGAACAAACCTTCTCTTTGGAACCTGGCTTGATACCAGAGCCTGAGCAAGTAGTACAAGTCTCCAAATGTGATATCTTTATCTTCTGTTGACCTCCGAATACTGCCTTTTCAAAGTCAATTTCTAAATCCAAACGAAGGTCTTCACCTTGTTGAGGACCACTCCTCCTTCGACGAGAACTGCTACGAGAGCTTGTTGCACCACCACCAAAGAAAGTTTCAAAAATATCACTAAAAGCTCCAAAATCTCCAAAGTCTCCAAAGTCAGCAAAACCCGAAGCAGCACCTGCACCTGCACCAGCCTTTACACCAGCCATCCCAAACTGATCATACCTACTTCTCATCTGAGGATCTGAGAGCACTTCATACGCTTCGGAAATTTTCTGAAACTTTTGTTTCGCGTCAGGTTCTTTATTTACGTCAGGGTGATAACGTCTAGCCAGTTTTCTAAAGGCCTTCTTGATATCCTCTGTGCTGGCGTTGCGGCTAACACCAAGAACATTATAATAGTCTTCTTCCTCACAGCGAATGCTTTCCAAAAAGTCTGTATACTGGTTATTATCTATATGTGTTGAAGAAAATCGGAATGAAGCCGGTCGACAGAAAGACTTGGTTCCATAAAAATGGGAATAGAAGCCATTAAAGCGCTTGTCAACTTCAGGTACAGTATGAGAGTTTCTATTACCGTATTTATAATAAGAATTGCAACGCGAACACGTGGAATAGTTTGCTTGAACTGCAAAAGGCGTGCCAACCACAAAAGCACAAGTTGGCGGCATGATTAGCATCATCTTCCGACCTTACGAAATGAAATCCTTTAATATTGTTGTCTTCCATTTGTATAAAGACGATCATTTCAGCAAACTACACAAACGATAAAAGTTCCCTTTATTTATTTTCCCTCATAAAAACCCTATAGCACTGAACACAAAAGTCCACTTCTATAAGAACGACAAAAGAGTCGTATAAAGTTCCACGTCAATATCTCCTCAATTGTCATATACTCTGCACTCTTCTGCTTCTGGGGACTCATCACAAAACGTTTCCAAAGGGTCCGTCTTCTGCCTCACTCTCTGGTGAGAAGCTTCTGCGTCCAACTCTTCTACCGCATCCCTAACCACAGCAAGTAGTTTGTAAGAACCGAATATATTCGTTTATCGCTCTTACCAGGCAGCCGCTGCTTCTTTAGAGTCTCTTCCAAATTTTTTCGTGGCTTCTTCCGCTTTCTTAATGCTTTCCTATACCTCGTTACTCCACTCCTAGCGACAAAAAACAAGTTCAAAACCTACTTGTATCTGCTGCTTCCAACCATCAGAAGAGTCTGAGCTGGACATCGTCAACAGGTCTACCCTTTGAATGGGCTGTTGACAAAAACGTGATTGACGAGGTTTCCACTCCTACAGTTTATATGGTTACTAAAAGTTCAAAGGACTATTCTATGCTTTATCATTACCCTATGCTTTACTGTATTGGAACAAAAACTTATGTCTCGTTTGCATCGGGTAACTCTTATTGGGAAAGTTTGTACAAAACCCAACATAACTATAAAAATCACAATAGTATTTTCCCCTCACAAATAAGAAATTGAAAAGGCTTCTCTTTGCTGCTTATTCATTCATTAATGACTCTGTCGATCTAACCAACTTAACATATCATCCAAAAACTGTCGACGAACTGGAAGTGTTTCATGTGACAAATAATGCCGCGCCTTTTCATAAACAAAAACTTGTATTTGCCTACCACTTTCAATCAGAGATAAGTTTGAAGGTGACGAAAGAATGTCATCTCCTCCATGAAAGAATCCAAAAGAAATATTTGGACACAAACGACACAACATTCCCTTCTTCAACAGTTTCTCTAGTTGATGACTAAGTTCCCACAATGTTAATACATGTTGAAAAGCGATATCGCGTAGCCTAAACAAATCTCCTCTTAAAGCATCAATGACACGTAAATCTCTACACAGGTCTTATTTAGTATTTCTTAAAAAATAATACTAGTGCAATCTACCTGGATAATAATGAAAGATCAAGAGGCACCAAACCCCACTGAGTGGGATCCACTCGCATCTTGTATACTGTACTTGGTAATATTTGACCAAGTAACCACAAAAACTTTTGAAATAACAAAACATTTTCAAATATTTTCTGCTTTCTGGAAAGTTGTTTCCATATTCTACTGGCAGATTCATTATTATTATATCTACTGGGGATCTGTCTAAACATAACCCCACATGCAATAACGCCTTTCACCTGCCAAGGTAGTTTGTTGTGTTGTGAGTATCTTATCACATAATCTAAAACAATAGATGCACCAAAACCTTCTCCATATAAAAACAATGAATTGACTTTCCTTTCCGGAGTTTCAAACTTTCCCAGGACATGTAAAATCACTTCATGAAGATCACTGGACCATGTTTCACAACCAGAAAGATATTGCAGATTCGACTCTTCTATTTCATTTTCTGTAGAACGTCCGTGACCGCGCAAATCAAAAGTTACCAAGTCATAGCCAGAATTGACAAGAGTTGGAATCAGTCTCAAACAAGCAAAGGAACCATAAGAAATCACATCATGAACAACCAAAACCAGCTTTGTATTGTTCTCAAGCGATTTCCACCGTTGTAGGAACAAACGACTTGAATCCTTCATTGAAAGATATTCATAGGAATATAGAAGAGGTGAACGGATGGCTTCCATAGAAGGACTTGACAAGAGTGGAGCCTTTCGACAATTCGAGGGTGAAAGATCCAGTGAAGGACGCTTATATGCAACAAATATAGTTCGAAATGGCAAAAGAATCGCACCTGACAGAGTAGTATTGGGAGGGCTTCTACTAGTTTCTCGTTGTAGGCAACTCTTGACACACTCTTCGGAATCCCCTTCCGAGTCAAAACAGCAAAAAGCAAAACTGTCCTGTGTATCTAACATAAAACCTTCAAAGCAACTATTTTCCTTTCGAATCATATACCCATACTGAGCTACTTGTTCTAAAGCTTGTGTATTTGGGTCCTCCATAGTCATGGTATCTATTACACCATAATCTCTTCGTTCTTCTTCCTCAGTCAACTTTTCACTCAAAAGATTGCATGTTTCAACTCTTTTCAAATACAATTTCTTTGGCATACATTCTTGAAGATCCTTCCCTTTGGTAAAGTACGACAAGTGTGCCAAACAGCCAAACGTGGTAAGCATTGAAATTCACATCCATTTCTCGTCTAATCCTTGGCTTCCATTTCCTTTGGACCACTCAATTGTGTGGCTGTCGAAGGATGGCTGCCTAGAGTTTCCACATATATCATTTTGTCGTTTTGAATTATAGAATCCTCATTTAGTACCGAAACTGGTTTTCCACAACTATATATTTACATATATCTATTAATATGAAAAGTCATAGCATATGCTTAAAACTTACCTATCTACTAAAACCTCACAAAGTCTTATAAGCCATTGCAGCTCTTCTTTAGTTGGCCTATCTAGAACAGTCTCTCCATTGTCGATCTTGAGAAAATAATCACCCATAAACAAGGAAGAAATAAAATACTATAAAGCATACCATGACAAATGCTACAGGAAAATTATCTTCATTTGGATAGAGTGGACAGCAATACTGGGATTGTAAGTCCAAGTCATCAAAAGGTACCGCTGTTTCAGCACAATAAATTAAAGTCATTTCTTTTCTTTTCAAATATGGCCTCACAATATCATTTTCACGCTCTCTCATTGTGCTACTTTGACATTCTTGTTTATGCACAGGCCAATCGTTCTTTTGACACTTTTCACTGATATATTCCTTAGATAACATTGCAAACCAAATCATGCAGTCACTTACTTGCAATAATGAGCAATTTTACATTGTGAACATCGATAGGTATACAATAATTGTTGTGCTCCACAAAATGTACAAAAGACCTCGGAAGACGAGGAAGATAACCAATTCATACCCATGGCCTGACAATACTTTTTCCGAAAATGACTCAACGAGCTGCTAACTGCAATACCAAAAACATTTTCACTGCTTCCTATGCACATCCATTATCTCATTCAAACTAAAGCCAAGCCAAGTTACCTAGTATGACAACAAAACGAAAGCGATCAAGAAGTCTAATACCATAAACTTGACTTTCTGAAAACTCATACCAAGGACCTTTCTGTCTCAACTGAAATGCTACTGTAAAGAATGACTGGACCAAAGACAAGTCAACTCCTTGCTTGGATAACAATCCAGGTCTTTCACTTGCATTAGTTCTAGTCGCGAGTTCTCTCTTGATCAGAGACTCTGAAACTGCTTTCACTAGATTCTACAGCACAAAGATAGAAGTAGTAGTGGTCCATTGGAAACTTTGCAACTTTATCTGAACTAACCTCCAATCCTTCAGCAGGCTGCAACACTTGCGTTCGAATACCATAGCTAAACAGCTCGTTGGCAAGCTGTGTTTCCAACTCTTGATCGGTAAAACTAATAGTTCCAGGTCTATGAGCTTCTTCTCCATTTGGTGGTTGGAGCAAGATGCGACACAGAAAATCCAAGACCTTTCTTCGTTAAGACCTTGGCACGACTTTGAAAAATTCCTACTTACCTGCTTCCCACTTGGCTTCTCATTTGGAGTTTTACACAACTCGTAGCCTATTACTTGGCCACTTGGATATAGACATACTGCAAAATGGTAATATGGTCTTATGGCCTGCAACAGTTGAAGCTCAAACAACTGAGCGCTTTAGCAAAGCGTACCTTGTGTTGTTCAGTTTGAACCCATACACGAAGTCGTCTTGAGACATATTGTATCACTTCAGAATCTTTCTTTTGCAACTTTCGCAAAGCTGTAACAGTGTCTTTATCAGTTATTATTCTTTCCATCATCAACAAAACAATTCAACAAGGACACACAATGAACCTACATATAAAAATACAAATGCTCATTGGATTGAAAATGAAAATGTTTAAAGTTGGAAACAAAAAGTTTTGTAAAAGAAAAAGTATCGCCCCTTTTACAAGTTTCTAATTATGCTTTTCATGAATAAACTATACCTCCTGGTTTCAATAATGTCTCGACTTACTTGCAGGTTGATATAGACATGGGATTTTCTTGATTAGTAGAATAATTGCTATAGCCCCTTTCTATTGACCATACAATTTCCTGATGTTTGAAGAATGTAAACTTTTCATTATATTCTATTTTAGAAAGCTTCGAAATTAGAGAAATTGTCGACTCGCTCCATTCCTTTCCATCTTCCACTTTTTTGAACAACTTGTTTGATATGACGACTCTAAAACGAATGAATAAAATTGACAAAACTTTGATAATCTGTTTTATAACATGCTCTGTTGGCATTGAAAATATGGAGTTGGAATAAATTTGATTCTGCTTTTGGAAAGAACAGTGAAATCAGTTTCATGTGGTTGAGCTGAAATCTCTGGCAATGTTGATTTGAAGATATCAAGCATCACTTCGTGAGAAAACTTGGTATAAACTTGAAGAAAATTTATATTCACTTGTCAACTCCCTAAATTGCAGTAAATTGGATGCTTGTTAAAAAGAAAAATAGCTTTTTCATAACATAAGAAAAGGATCGGGAATGATTTGAGATAGGATCATCTATCAGACAAATTTATTACAAGTGTAGCACGAAACTGTTTTAGAGTGAAATGTTATTGCAACCAAACTTCATGGTTCCATATTTGTAAAGGAGGAATCGATGAATTTTTATAAGTACCTTTGCAACAAAGCAGAAAATACCTTGTGTAACTTTCTATTTTCGAGAACAAGACGGAGTGTTGAATAGATCACAAACTATGTTTGTTACAAACAGTAACATTCTCCTTTGTGGAATACCATTTAAAATAATTCTTCTGATATCCTCAAGTAAAGTCAACAAAGCGATGTTCTTTTTTTTAAAACTATTGTGCAATCTTCAAGTTTGAAGCATAAAATGGCTTGTTCTAATGGACTTTCTTGACCATAATGAGTAAGAATAAACTGTGACCTATATTATCAAAAAATTTCATGTTCGCTCTTCCTATCAATACTTCAAAAGTGGTTTGCTCTTAAGAAGTTTATTTCATTGCACCTTTTGGAGTCGTCATTCAAAACAACGGAAAAATATAACATATTATAGAGACCATCACATTTGGTATTCTGAAAAGCCAACCTTGTTCTCTTTATGAATAGCCAACTTGCCACAATGTTAGCTGTTTTACTAAACTCATTGCCTCTTTCTTCAACTGTTGACTCATTTCAAAATTCAGAAAACAATTGAAAGCGATGGATACAAATGGACTTTGATTCTTCAACTCAGTGCCAACTGGTTTGAGAAATGTGCCTTGTTTCTCTGCAAAAGTCACAAGGGTGCCTTTATACAAAGCTCCTAGGAAGACTCGGCACTTTATAAAATAGCCAGATAATCCAAAGAGAGATAAAAGTTGATAAAAAATTTTCAATCTTAGATGCAAGAAAACACAAGGCAAGGACAGTAATTTGTTGTAATTGATTTTTCTTAGCGATTCTATCTATTTTTATGGGCAGAATAGCCAAACGTAAAGGCAACTTCAAACAAAATAGGAGAAAGATATTCTTACAAAGACACGTTGATCAAATTAAGGAAGAAATAGAAAGGAAAGGGGTTTTTCAAGCAATAACGGAACATACAGCTGTTGATCTGGAGCTCCCAGGCCTGGGTCAGTATTATTGTTTGCCTTGCGACCGTTACTTTGTGTCCAATGACGCTTTAAACAGTCACTATAAAACGAAAGCCCATAAGAGACGTTTAAAGGACCTACAGGAGACTCCATATTCACTTCGAGAAGCAGAGGCTGCTGGTGGTTTATCGGCTCCAGATAACGGAAGACCTCTAAGAACCAACCACGTTTGATTCTCTTGAAAGAAGCCTGAAAAAATGAACTTTATCAAAATTTTTCTCAAGGACGCTTTTCATACAGAGGTTTAACAGTTTTGTTATAAAACACTCTTCATAGCTGTGTAGGTAGTTTTGTCAACTTGTTTCTTTTGGCGATCTCCTATCAACTTGAAAGGATTCTGTAAAATATTTTACACTTTCTAGCCAAGTTTAAAACATTTCCTTTGGCCATAAAAAATATCTATTTAGTATTTTTAACGAACACTTATCCGATGACAGAAAGTGCTCAACGCAGAATACTCTAAAAATGAACCAAGTCAATCGACTCATTGTCTTTGTCCTCTTATAAACTCAAATGATATCTACATATTCCTTTATCGTCACTAACGTGTTCGTTGCTAAATAAAGATCTTTACTTTTGCTGTGTAAACAAGAGTTCCTCGTCAAGAGAGCGTGATGAAATGAGGTTTCCTGTACAGAAATAAAGTTGAATGAGAACCAATTCTTTGAAGAACAAAGTAAGTAAACATTAATTTTGCCGCAAGCATCTCATACGATCTACCACTTCATGCTTCCTTGGGTTGTTTTTCGTCTTCATATGTAACTGGAAATGATTGAAGTGCTTTGAAATGCTCTTTGTGATATGCAAGCAGCAAACTAGTGGACTAACGTTCCAGAAACTGGTAGCATAAAGAGACTAAAACTCTCTGTATCTGCCTGTGTGACTATGTTTGTTTGTGGAGCCTGAATGTATTCAACTGCACCAAAGATCGATTATCTTCTTACACTAGCAAACAAATAAGAAGATAAGAACAAAATTATCACTGAACATGCGGCATTTAAAAATAAATGGTGAAAAAAGTGGAAGCTTATTTAAAGAGATTGTTAGTATCTATCTTTGAAGATGCATTGAAGTGCAATTATACAATGTTGTCTTGCTTCCTTAGAGTATTTGTAAGATATCTCTCAAGTTTCTAACCTCATCATGACATTTCAGCAGAATAAAAGCAATATATTTGCTAATTCACAATAGTAGCAGCTCAACATTTCCAACATGGATACTCCTTTTTCACTCAAAAACCAAAGCTAAACGTCTTCACTGTGGGTAATGTTTCTATAAGTTTCTATTTTCTATAGGAATCATTGGTGTGTTGGTGACAGCTCATGGAGTGGTAATGTTATTCACTTCCCAAGTCACATATTACTAATTTATTCATACGATAAAATAATCAATAAAAGCTACTTTGCTAAGAACTCTCGTATTCCTAACACAATTCGCAATCTTTGTGAAGGACTATCGATACCACAATCGAAAAGAAAATCTGCCGTAACGCCATCAAAATCTCTTACTCCTATGAAGGACAAGTTGGGCAAACAATAAAGCAACATCCTCTTCAGAAAAACCACAACGTTCTCTTAGGAAAGTATTCCAATCCAATGATGAAGACAAAGAACTGAATGCTGCAACCCTTTGTTCGCCTCGTGTATCTCCTTCTTCCACTTGCATAGCACTTAAAAAACCTTCCATTTGCATCCTATTCTCCTTGCTTGTTCTCCATCTTATATTTCGAGCCACTCTAACAGTAACATTTGATTGCTCAGCTTCCAAAGATGAAACATATTCATTAGACATCGACTCAAAGATAGTTTTACACCATACTGAAAAGTTTTTAGAAAACTCTCCTCGGTTTGCTTCCCCAATTTTCCTCAAAATTCCGACATTATCTCTTCCCAAAAATCGTTCAAGGTTCCTTTGGGAAACAATTACCAATTGCAGACATGATCGACTACTGTCATTCAAAGTTGACCTCGAAGAATGTTCAGTAACAAAACAACTTGCATCTTCAACAATATTATCTTCTTCAACAGAGAAAAATACAGATCGATCATAGCTAGTACAAACTACCACCACAAACTGAAAACAAAGTTGAACAGATGAAAGAGATTCGTCATTCAAAACGGAAACAACTCCCTGAAAAAATTGTTCGGCTTCCTCCTCAATATTTATTTTCGAAAATTCAGTTTTGTGATAAAATTTGAATGAAAATCCAACAACATAACGTGTTTGTCCATTATGGAAAACAACATATGCATCAGGACCACTAGAATTGCCATCTTTCGGAACAAAAATACCACAATGTTGTAAATATTTTCCATAATAGTCAGAAAATGAACCAGAGACATCTCTCAAGATGGGTATATCATAACATATTGTTGATTCCATAGAATAAGAAACATTGTCCTGTTCAATAAAAGAACCCTGGAAAATTCCTGGAATAGCAGAATGTACAATAGGCGAGGAACTAGAATGAAGAAAAGTTAATAAGCGAAAACGAAAAATCT
The DNA here is from genome assembly GCF_000341285.1 of Galdieria sulphuraria. Lineage (NCBI taxonomy): Eukaryota > Rhodophyta > Bangiophyceae > Galdieriales > Galdieriaceae > Galdieria > Galdieria sulphuraria. The sequence goes on from NW_005178457.1 coordinate 174,893, forward strand.
TCATAAATACAAATTCAAAGAAGACTCCCTTTGCTGTTGAAGTGTCGGAAATATAACTAAACGGAGATAAAGGAAAGAGTTCAGTAGCCTCACGGAAAAAGTTATAGTTGCTATGAGCTCTCAATATAAATTCACAACAACCAATCTTGAACTCGGTCCCCATATCAATCCCGTCAGTTCCACAACTTTCAGAATAAAACCCAAAAGTTGCAACCAAGTCCATCAAATAAGTTTTCGTTCCACATATAGTAACCACAAAGTTAATTGGAAAAACCGTTCCGAGCTGATAATTCAAAAGGACAAATTGATATCGAAGAAGGGTTGCGGAATCTAGTATCTCCGGAATAATAAAGGTTCCCGACTCATTTAGTATATCTTCAAAGACACCATCTAATAAAAGTTCCATATTGTCATCGTTGATAGAAGGTTGAGATAAGTTTGCAACTTTCTCTACTAGGGCCAGTAAAGTATTCCTTACAATCAACGGAATACCCCCTGTCTTCTTCTTCAACAATTCTACGAATCGATATCGTAAATCATCAGAGGGCAATAAACAGTCCTTCAAGGACTTTCCATGATAAGTTACCAGCTCAAGATATTCGTTAATATCATGGAGGTTAAAGGGATTCAACCGCAACATACGGAGACTCACTCTACTGGAGCGAGCATCAGACAAGCGGGCGAAGATTTCAGCGGTTCGACCTGCCAAATAGACAGTTACCTTCCCTGTAATAAAAAACTACGTAAAATACGGAAGAAATTCCGGAAAGAAACATATTTTGGGTCAGACTCGACAAAATTTTTCTCGCCGAGTTCACTATAGTATGCGGTGAGGTCACTCAGGTGGCTAAGTTCGTCTATCATCAAAAATATATATTGTTTCTGAAAATGTTCGAGAAGATACTGGACAAATAAAAAAACACTTGGTTGCTTCATCGCTGCGTCCGTGAATTCTACAATTTCTCGGGCACTCATACCGTTACACTGGGCTGTAGCCATAGCCATGTTATACACCAAAGCCTCTAGAAACCTTGGAAAAGGAGCACGAGAAAAGCTCTCTTCTAATTGAAAGCAAACTGACAAAGTGTTTTCCGCAAAGTGTTTCCAAGAAAAAATCTTCAAATCAACTTTTCCCGAAGAGCTCTTGTTGAAAACCTCCGTCTTCGTCTGCTCTTCTTCTTCTTCGGCGAATTTTTTTAAAAACTCTAAAAAATTTTCACCAAGAAAACTCTTCCCAGCTCCAAAGACATGAGGAGAAAAGCAAGCTGCAGGACGTAGAATACCTAATTGTCCCCCAGCTGAAGAAAACTGGTGGAAATAAGTTCGAAGAATAGAATAAACATCTTCTTTTCTATCTATCAACGGTTCACTCAAACTCATTTTACAAGCCACCGCCAATCCGAAAACAATTCACAACTAATGATTAAATCAATGACCGAGAAACTTTCAAAGGAACTAAGCGTTGGTTAAAGTATTTGTACCGCAAAGGTTGCTTGGTTTTTCAAATATTATTGATCTCTTACAATTTGGACGATTCAATAGACTACAATCCATGTACAAGGAACTAGAAAGAATATCAAAAAAGTCGTTGGCAAAAGTTTCATAGAGGTACAAAAACGACTCGAAAGTTATAAGCAAACAACCTATCTAGTCCAATTCCACCTCATCCTGAGAGCAAACGCAATTATAGTGAACTTGATACTATTGTTTCTTTTACAAGATGATGAACTTGAGCAAAAACGGCAGCAGCTTGATCTATTGAAGAAGAGTGTTTTGATACACAATGACACTTTGAAATGATCAATACAAGCAAAGAAATTTTATAGCAGACAAAAGGTTGTACTCGAAATATTAATAGAACAGAAAAAAAGGATTCACAAGTCATTGATCAACTCGCGAGTTTGTAGTACCACATTATCCACATACACTAGTAGTAGTTTAGACAATTCTAAAAACAGGCCTGGATATAAAGCCGTGAACAAGAAAAGCATATCTACAAAACTGCGACCACAAAAAACCACGAGGAAAGATGATCTTGCTATTTCCTTTGAACAACGTTTTCTTCTATTGAGAAAGACCAGTTGAGTTTTGTCTGTGAATTGTTCGACTTTGACTTGAGAATCTTTCCAGTCTGTTTGAAAACCCTTGTCTAATATCAAGTCAGTGTTTCTAATCACTCTCATTGACTCAACAGACGTATGTATTGTCTCCTAGAAACTTGAAAACCTCTCCAACTTGTGAGTTTTGTTCCACAAACTTGAAGAAAAGAGTGGATTCTGTTACCCTTTGAAGGATTTTCAACGCAATGGCTAACAGGAAGAATTGTAAAAAGAATCTAGAACGTAGAAACTGCACAACTATTGGTTCCAAGCCTTGACTTGTTGGGTAGTTGACTGCAAAATACTTGAATTGTATTTTCTAGTGTTGGCAATTTCATCTTGTCTGAAATTGTCATATTCCTTTCCTAGAGCGATAAAGAAAGTCAAGATACATAGAACTGCCACATATGTAAAGTAGGGAATAAAAAGTTTTAAAGTGTCAAACAGACACAACTAGCAAGTTGACAAGCAGAAAATCCAATGCTATAATTAATAGTCAAAACACACAAGACATTTTCTCTGAATGGTGGGATGTCATTTATAGTCTATCTATATGAACTTTTTTTTTATATGGGAAAACATTTCTCATATTGTAGTTTAACATTACAAATGTCATTCAAATACTGATGGCATTCCTTTTTGATTGTGTTGCTAAAAGAAAAAACCTGAAAGTGACTAAGAAAGCTTTTTGGACGAGTTGTTTCAGTTGTTGTCCAGTCTGTAACAGAGTCTTGGTTTTTGTGACACAAGTACCAGACTTTTATTTAAGTGGTTGAAAGTGACACCATCTAAAAGGGAGAAACTTTCCATCTTGTACCAAAGTTTAAGCACTTGGAGATCAAAGTGAAAAAGAAAACCGCTCTTCCAATTCTACCTTTTATTGCAAAAGCAATACGATCTTTCAAGTTTGCTCTTTCAACTATTTTTGTAAAAAGACTTGAGAATTTTTATAACAAGTTGGTTTGATTGATTGGTTACTCGCAGTAGTTGGAATTCCGATGGGAAGTGTAACAAGACAATTCTCACGTTCTGTGTATACCTATCTATCCTGGTCATAACTAGGAAAGAAATGGGAACGCTTTTTGTGGAAACACGATGAATTTCTAAAGAGACAAAGATGTATCCACACGAAGTATTCTATTCCACGAACCAAGTTGATATGTCTTTATAGAGTTGTTTGTACATGGTGAGGTAACTAGTTGAGTATTCTTTTTACTCGAAAGAAATAAAAGGGTGTAACTACTTTTGTATAGTCAACTGCAAACTGTTCTTAACGATAATTCTGTCAATTTCAAACTTGAGACTATATTTTGGAAAACGCTCAATCATTACAAATAATACCCAACTATGATTGCTGCTTCCAACTCACTAGAGTCTTTCTTTTCTGGAGTTGTTTCAAAATAAAGTAGTGTATGCTTACACAGCGACTCTTTATTTTCCCATACAACTTGAGAAAGTTTGATGGTTGTAACTTTTTCAGCAACGTACAAAAGCAACCATGTTGGGACCAAGGTTCAAAGAATAATCATCCAATCATTTGAAATGTTGAGGACACCATGTAGAGTTTGAAATTTTTGTTGTACTTTTGTGTCAAAGGACAAGTTATTCAAGTAGCAACTCAACTTTTAGGTTACATTTTTTGGGGGTTTTTTGTTCTATTTTTTCACAAATAGTCTTGCCTTGTCAAGTAGAAGAGAGAGAGGAGGGGTGTGAGGGTTTATCCTCTTTTTTTTATTGTATAGAGGTATGAACTCTTCTACTTTATTGTGTGTGTGTGTATACAATAGGGAGCATTGCAAATGTTCTCTCCTTTTGAAACTTGACCTTTGAAGGAGAGTTTCAACCTCACTATAAAAGTTTGAAGAGTTTTGACCTTTTGAGTTGTTTTTATTGAGTGTATCCCCTCACACAAGAGTGACAATTAGGAAGATGGGTTTATTTTCTAGACAATCGTATATCTATATATATATATATATATATATATTTGTAGTGGAAAACAAGAGAGAGATGGTTTTTTTTGAGAGGGGCTTAAAAGCTAGGTTTTTATTGTTAGTATAATAAAAAAAGAGTGTTGGTTTGTTTTCCTTTTGTTGAGTTTCAAACTGTTTTGTTGCCACGTGTCATCATTTGATTCATCTCAAAAGCCCGCGCAACGAACCGTCACTTTTGGCTTTTCAAATAGCATTTTTTTCCAGAAAAACGAAGCCAGACAGACAAGAAGAAAACCACTTTTACTAGTGTTCAAAGACGAGTAAAGTGGAGTGATATGCAAAAGTTGAATGGCTGCATGTATGGATGAAGATGATGATTGAATTTGGGAGTGGGGGAATCCCTGAATGGGGGTAATCCCCTTCCAAAGATACATGATCAGTAATCCATCTTTGCCATTGATTTCAAAACTGAGTAATCAGAATGGTTTCAAAAAGAGAAAGAAAGAAGAAGGATGTTGAAGATGTGCTTGGGCGTACTACATAGATGGTATGTATTTGCGTATCTTTATGTCTCTCTCTTTCTTTGTCTCTTTTGGAACTTTTCCTGTATACTGCATGTTGTAATGTACAGAGTACAATTAGGAGTTGATGTATTAAACTACCGATGATTTGGTAATGTTATTTTGATTCAAAAGTATGAATATAGTTTCCATCTTGATGAGTTAGAGATTATTTGGCTTGAATTTTCATTCGCCGCTCATCTTTATAGAATGGACTATATGTTTTTTGTCTTTTTGAAGGAAACCTCTGCTACTCTATTTTCCTTTATGTATTGTCATGATTACATTTTTGTGTGAATCACAGTACTAAATGTAAAATAATAGTAGTATTCAGAAGAGATGTATTTTCTTCCAACAAGACAAAGGAATGAAACAAAGGATGGTTTTTTCAATGATGAATGTTATAAACGGATCCCATCTGTTGTGTTTTGGGATTTCATTGAGACATTTATTATTCGAAAGAAAAAAAGTAAAATTTCCATCTTTTCCAGTTTAGGAAAAGAGGAAGAGGAAGAAAAAAGGTGAAAATTCCACAAAAATTGTGTACGACACAAAGACACAATTTTTTGACACATAGGACGTACATTTTATGAGTGTATATTCATGCTGTCTCTATTGTGCTGTTTTTGTGTGTATATCAACAATTTTGTGGACATTTTCACTCTTTTCTTTGTCTTGTATATACATGATACCCCGTTGATCCTGCGGGTCGCGTATGCTTGTCTCAAGGATTAAGCCATGCAAATGCCAGTATAAGCCACATGGATGGCGAGACTGTGAATGGCTCATTAAAACAGTTATAATCTACACAATGTTAATATGTTATATGGATAACCCTAGTAATGCTAGAGCTAATACATGCCCTATTTCCATTTTTGGAAATTGCACTTATTAGTGATCCTACTTTACACTTTTCCTGTCACAGGGTTTAGTGTTGAATGTTGAATCATGATAATTTTGTGGATTGATAGTATTTGTACTATTGACGCATTGTTTGAATATCTGCCCTATCAACTTTTGACGGTAGGATTGAGGCCTACCGTGGTGTTGACGGGTAACGGGGAATTAGGGTTCGATTCCGGAGAGGGAGCCTGAGAGATGGCTACCACATCCAAGGATGGCAGCAGGCGCGCAAATTACCCAATCCTGACACAGGGAGGTAGCGACAAGAAATACTGATAGATAACACTAAGTGTTATTTTATTGGCATGACGTTTATGTAAACGAGTAACGAAGTAACGATTGGAGGGCAAGTCTGGTGCCAGCAGCCGCGGTAATTCCAGCTCCAATAGCGTACACGAACGTTGTTGCAGTTAAAACGCCCGTAGTCTGAACTGTGAGATGTTTTTCATTTTACTCTTTTTTTTGAAAGAGTACGAATGGACGACACTCATTTTGAAATGAATGTTTGGATTGATCTTGATTGATTGATTTTTGACATTGATTTTGATTTACTGTGAAAAAATTAGAGTGTTTCAAGCGCTTCTTGTGAAAGTATAGCTTAGCATGGTATAATAGTATTAATATATTGATAAGACTTTAGTAGGAAGTTTTATTGATTGAAAATGCATCAATAGGGGTAGTTGGGGCCATTTGTATTCCCTAGTCAGAGGTGAAATTCTTGGATTTTTGGAAGACGAACAGTTGCGAAAGCGTTTGGCAAGGATATTCCCATTGATCAAGGACGAAAGTTAGGGGATCGAAGACGATTAGATACCGTCGTAGTCTTAACCATAAACGTTGCCATCTTAAAGATGGTGTATTGACAAGTCAATCGTACATCCTTTTTATTCGGGAAACCAAAGAATTTGGGTTCTGGGGGGAGTATGGTCGCAAGTCTGAAACTTAAAGGAATTGACGGAAGGGCACCACCAGGAGTGGAGCCTGCGGCTTAATTTGACTCAACACGGGGCAACTTACCAGGTCCGGACATGATCATGATTGACAGATTGATAGCTCTTTCTTGATTTTATGGGTGGTGGTGCATGGCCGTTCTTAGTTGGTGGAGTGATTTGTCTGGTTAATTCCGTTAACGAACGAGACCTTTTCCTGCTAACTAGTTATATTGTATGTGAAGATATACGATATATACTTCTTAGAGGTACTATTCGTTTTTCACGGATGGAAGTTTTAGGCAATAACAGGTCTGTGATGCCCTTTGATGTCCTGGGCTGCACGCGGGCTACACTGATGCGATCAAATAGTTGTAAGAGACCATTTCTGAGAAGAGTATGGCAAACTCTGAAATTGCATCGTGCTTGGGATTGAATACTGTAACTGTATTTATGAACGAGGAATTCCTTGTAAACGCGAGTCATCAACTTGCGTTGAATACGTCCCTGCCCTTTGTACACACCGCCCGTCGCTCCTACCGATTGAACGATCCGGTGAAGCGTACGGCTTGTTTTATTTTTTGAATTGAAAGGATAAGATGAAAAGTACGTTGAACCTTATTGTTTAGAGGAAGGAGAAGTCGTAACAAGGTTTCCGTAGGTGAACCTGCGGAAGGATCATTCACAGTTGGAAGGTATATGGATAGGTTGATATGAGAGAGGTATATAATGGATGGAGAAAGGGAAGAGTGAGGAAAGTATGCGAGTATTTTCTAAACTTTCTTTATCCATGTATATCTATTTCTCTATCTATCTATCCATATATATATTATATACACCCTGTGCACTGCACGAAAGAAAGAAAGAAAGAGAGAAGCAAGAGAGAGAAAAAGCAGAGAAAAAGAAGAGAAACGAGGGAATAAAAAAAGAAAAAGAATGAAAGAGAAAAGAGAGAGAAAAATAACCTTTCTCTATTTCTCATTGTTTCTCATCATTTCTCATTGTTTCTCTATTTCTCTATTTTCTCTATTTTCTCTATTTCTCATTATCTTTCTCTTTTTCTCTCTTTTTATTTTCCTCTCTATTATCCATTTTCTCCCTTTTTGAGAATACGTTACCAAAAATAGAAATAATCTAAAAATAGCAACTAGAAAAAGAATAAAGCTCTCAACGGTGGATATCTCGG
>NW_005178457.1:187500-190679 GCF_000341285.1 Galdieria sulphuraria
ACTCAGTACACACTCTCATCATCTGAAAGTATGTAAAAATCAATAAAGCCATTTAAAACAGTAAAAGATCATTCCAAGAAGGGTAACTTTGATTTCCACACTGACAACAAAACATTAAGAGCCAATGCTTTAAAGACACATTCTATGCAAAAGAAGAATGACAAAAAATGGTTATTTTTTTTACTCTTTTCAAAAGTACTTGTTTTGAATAACCATAACAAAAAAATACGCTTCAATTCAGCAAAATCACAGTCTGTAACATGTTTAAGTTCAACCTCAATATTGTTTGAAATGACTCTTTAAAAATGGACAAGTACCCTTGAGAGTAACGAGTTTGGAAAAACACAAGTGGTTGAGTTGAGTAGCCAGTTGAATGATATCATCGTTTGGTTTACCAAGACATTGAACAAAGCTACAAGTAGAAGAAAATTTTTCCTTTTCGAACAAGTCTTTAAGAAACCTTGAGACAAACACACCCACGAAACACAAGAAAAGAACCCTTGAAAAGCTTTTTGCTTACCTATTGAAGCATAACCATACTTGAAGGATTGGAGTACAGTCTTATCCATAGCCAAGAACTGTGTTCTAGTCGTCAACGACAAGGGCTTGTTAAAGTCTGTACAAAAAAGTGCAGCAACTACAGCCTTGGAGATAGGTTTGGTTTTACTAGATTGTCTTCAAGTGATACCTACAAAAGTATGTTTCACTCCCCAAACACTGCCCCTACATCGGGACAATATTCCCCTACTATTCCCCCAAATCATCCATACAATAAGCGTATTGTACCCCGACATTTGTGAGACTTGATTAACAAGTCTCCACGAAATCACCTTTACATATTCGTAAACTCCTTGATATCTCCTTTTACAAACTCAAATATCAATTCATGATGTTGGTTGACTATTCTCAAGTACCAGATCCAAGAAATCACTTGCAACGAAAAAGAGTCAATTCGCTTTATGAAGCCCTTTCTTCTTTGCAACTATGTCATGAAAAAGCCTTTACGATCAAATACAATAGAAGCTTCAATAACGTCTTTAAATACCAACTCTCTGCAAATTTGTCAATCTTTGTTGGTCGCTTTTTGGATGAGACAACAAAACTTGGCATTGGTTTCTCATAAGATTGCTATTAATGTAGAATTCCCTACCTTGTTGATTCTTACCCATCATCAAGTTAAACGACAGTATTTTCCCATGTTTACCCAAAACCTTGAAGACATTGCTTACCCATTCTCTCCCATAGTTTGAAAGAGTGTTGTCATCCATATCAGAGACTCGTTACCAATTGGTTGTGTCGAGTATGTTCAAAGCAATACAGCTGGTTGAACATAGTCTTGCAGCTTTTTTAACCCTTTTTTGGGACTGACTGTTTCATTGTAAAACCAATCAATCTTTCTGTCCCTTCTTTTTAAAGAATAGATGAAATCCTTTTTTGGTTTCCTTTTCTGGTTCTCAAGGTAATATCAACACTCCACAGAAATGGATAAACACCTCAAGCTGTTTTGTAAAGAAATTTTGTGATTCACTCAGTTTCTTGAAAACACAGAGACCAACATTCAAGACGTTGCAAAAAGATGCCGCGTAAAGCCAAAAACAACTTGTACACTTATTACCGATAACAATGGAGAGATTATCCTCAAAGGTCTAGCAGTAATCAAGGAGACTTATTCATTGTATAATACCCAACCTAATGTTTTAGCTATTGTCCCAGCTTTTCAAGAAGAGACGCAAGCCAGGTTGGACATTGTACAAGAAACATTGATGGAACACCAAGAAACCGACTCTTTCAAATGACAAGACTCCTCCTCAACGACTCTTTCTCCAAGCCCATCTGTTTATTCTGTATCGTCACATTTATTTATTTCGACCATTTGACTCTACACACTTTTATAAATGCGTCTCGACGTGCTTTGAACAATCTGTCCAAGAACCTATTGACTAGTTTTGGAGCGACTGTGTTGGATTTTTGTTTGAAAGCACAAGTCTTGGAATGTAGGTTCTATTAGGTACTACTTTGCCTTTTAAAAGTCAAGGAATGGTTAAAAAAAAAGATCCTGTTCATGCCGTAGCAATGCTGTTTGAGTTTTATGAAGAGGAATACACTTTAAACGAATATGTATGTTGGAGTCAATCGAAGAAGATAAAGTAGATACATCACATGTGATACCCAGAAAAATTTCAAGGAATTGTTCAACATTTCTTCCAATCGATTTACAGTTACTGACATCATAGACTTGAAAACACAAGCGAGAGTAACATTGAAATTCTTGAAAACTATCTCCGAGAATTTCTGTCAAACAATAAATGGAAAAATTTGCTTCATATTCTGGGTTTATTCATTGTTTACTACTATCTGGTTTAACGTAATATCCACAACAATAGACGTTGGATTGCTGAAAGACATCACCGGTGAAAGAGATCTCACCACCATAGGTCTATAGGAAACTTTTTGAAAAGTTCAAAAGAAAAACTAGAAAAGAACGTCTGTGTTTGCTTCGTTGGGAGAAGAATATACAAGCCTGCTGCAGCGTATGTTGTATTTACAAAGCTCAATTTTGTCGCTCGAATATGAAATGGATAGGAAAAAAGGGCTATAGAGAAACGATAGTGTTGGATTATAGGCTCAAGACTATGGAAGAGATTAAACTTGGGAATATGAGTTGACTTTTACAAGGAGATGAAGCGTTTTGACTTTTAGAAGACGAGAAAACTCTGTGCAAAAATAAGCGAGTGAAACAAAATGTATAAAGCTATATATTTATGGGAAAATGGAAAAGGTACAAAAAAATATGAACAACGTCATTCGAGTCAAAGTTGGTGTCTCACTCTTTGTTCCACTTTTTAAAAGACTGTTCTTCAAGGAAACTATTTCAAATGTAACAAGATATCGAGAGAGACGGTTGAAATGATCCATGAGATGGTGATAGATAAAACTTTCATTTATTGAACGATTAGTTTTATTGTATGGAGTTTTCAAAAACAAGCTCAAGTGTTATTTTACCATTTCCGCACCATTTTATGTATGGTTCTACACCTTTATGAACAGAAAAACACAAGGTGTCATTCTTTTTTTAGCAAATTTTCCTTCGATAAATGATACCTCTGTTTTGTCTCGCAAATTCGAATTTTGAGCACAATTGTTTCCTGTTAAAATGTGTTTGAAATACCTACTTGAAG